>NW_009731090.1:0-28410 GCF_000703405.1 Apaloderma vittatum | reverse complement strand
AGAAGTAGGATGTTGTTGGGTGGGGGGGGGGGGGGGGGGTTCACTGACCAAATAAGAAAACTTGGAAGAAAACTGAATTAAAAAAAAGATTGTGTTCATTGGCATATGACATTTTCCTCTAAAGAATTCAGCTCAATATTACTGCACACTTCAGTCCTTTATTTTAAGGAGTCATTGGTGCCTGCAAGAATTTCAAATGTGCTGATTCTCTTATGCTGAAAACAAAGACCAAGAAGCCCTTTAATCACTGAGGGAATGTTGGAGGGAACATAGACCCATTCATTTGCTATAAAGAGGGCTGCTGCTGCTGCTGAAAATAGAAACTAATATCTAGGTGAGTGCCTGAACATATCCATAGAAAAAGGTAAAATTCGATATGCTTATTACCATCCTTCTTGGGTTAAGTAAAACTGCTGACAACTCAGATTCACTCTTTATGTACCTTAGATTTTTCTTCCCTCAAACCAATAATTCTCCAGAATGCCTCTGCAGAGTCTACTTCCTTGATTCTCCTTTGATTGTAACCTCCTTTGTAATAACTGTCCTAGCTACAAGCCTCTAGCTGAATCACACAGGCTTTTATTAATCAAAAGTGACCCTGAAGTTACAAAGTGTTCAGTTTTGTCAAGCTCTCACTGATACAATGTTTCCACAAAATTGGTCTCAGTTGGGCACAAAAATTGGTTTGAGTTTGGGATTATTTTTTTCCATGATATATACTTTATATGCTGTGCTGGTTCGGTTAGGATAGAGTTATTTGTTCATAGTAACTAGTATGGGGCTACGCTTTGGATTTATGCTGAAAGTGGTGTAGATAATCACAGAATTGCAGAGTGGTTGGAGTTGGAAGGGACCTCCAGAAGATCATCTATTCCAACCCTCCTCCCCACTAAAGCAGTATCATCTAGAGGAGCACATTACACAGAATTGCCTCCAGGCGGGGTTTGAACACAGAGAAGGAGACTCCATAACACCTCTGGGCCGCCTGTTCCGGTGCTTTGTCACTCTCATAGTAAAGCTTTTCCTCATGTTTAGATGGAACTTCCTGTGTTCTAGCACGTACACATTGCCCCCCTGGCCTGTCGCTAGGCATTACTTAGAAAAGACTGGCTCCTTCTGCCCTACACTCAGCCTTTCAATATTTATAGACATTGATAAGGTTTATTTCTCTTCTCCAGACTAAACAGTCCCAGCTCTCTCCACCTTTCCTTATAGGAGAGATACTTCAGTCCTCCAATCATCTTCATTGCCCCCTACTGGACTCTCTCCAGCAGTTCCCTGTCTCTCTTGAACCAGGAGCCCAAAACTGGACACAGTATTCCAGATTGGGCCACACTTGCAAAGGATACACTCTGTCCCTTCATTCAGGTTACTGATGACTGTGTTGATCCAGACTGGAACTAATTCTGACCCCTGAGGAACACTGCCTCCAACTCAACCCCGCACCATTGATCACGACCCTCTGAGCTCTGGCACTCATCCAGCTCTCAACCTACCTGACTGCACACTCATCTAACCCACACTTCATGATTTTCCTAATGGGAGACAGTGTCAAAGGCCTTGTTGAAATCAAGGTAGGTGATATCCACTGCTAACCCCTCACCTAACCACCCAGTTATGACATCATAGAAGGCTCTTAGATTGGTCAAGCATGATTTCCTCTTCGTGAATCCATGTTGACCTCTCCCAATAACTTTCTTTTCTTCCACACGTTTAGAGATGACATCCAGAAAAATTTGTTCCATCGCTTTCCAGCGATGGAGGGGAGATTAACAGTCCTGTAGTTCCCTGGGTCATCCTTCTTGCTGTTTTTGAAGACTGGAATGATATCGGCCTTCCTCCAGTCCTCAGGCACCTCTCCTGCTCTCCATGATCTTTCAAAGATGATGGAGAGTGGTGTAGCAATAACATTTGCCAGCTCCCCCAGCACTTGTGGATGCACCCCATCAGGGCCCTTGGATTTTTGGATGTCCAGTTTGGCTAAGTGGTCTCTAACCTGGTCCTTCTCCACCAAGGAAAAGTTTTCCTCTCTCTGGGCCTTTTCTCTTACCTCCAAGGCTGAGTTAATCTGTGAAGATAAAAATAAAAAAAGGTGTTCAATAACTCTGCCTTCTCATTCACCTCATTCATCAGCAGGCCCACATTTTCTCTAGTCTTCCTTTTTTTATTGATATACTGAAAGAAAAACCCTTCTTGTTGTCTTTGATAGCTCTTGCCAGATTTAAGCCCATGTGGGCCTTAGTTTTCCTTGTTGCATCCCTGCATTCTCGGACAATGTTTCTATATTCCTCCCCAGTGGCCAGTCTCATTTTCCACATTCTGTAAATTTCCTTCTTCAAACTGGGTTTTACCAGAAGACTTTTACTCATCAATGCAGGTCTCCTGCCTCCTCCACTTGATTTCTTACTCAGAGGGACACACTAATCTTGAGCTTGCAGGAAGTAGTGTTTGAGTATTGACCAGCTCTCATGGACACCTCTACCTTCTAGAGCCCTAACCCATGGTTTTCCACCAAGTAGATCTTTGAAGAGGCTAAACTTAGCTCTTCAAAGGCCAGGGTTGTAATCCTACTTACTTCTTTACTTCTTCCATGCAGGATACCGAACTATCTCATGCTCCCTACAGCCAAGATTCACATCCCAAACAATCTTTGTTTGTTAATACAAGGATCAGCAGTGCACTTCTCCTTGTAGGTTTCTTCATCACTCGAGTCAGGATGTTATTGATAATGTTCTGCAGGAATCTCCTGGACTGAGTGTATCAAGCTGTGTTGCCTTTCCAGCAAATATCCTCCATGATGACCAGAGCCTGTGATCATGAAGCTACTTTCAGCTGTCTGTAGAAGGCCTCATCAACCTTCTCATCCTGATCAAGTGGCCTATAGTGAAAACCACAACAGTGTCACCCATGTTAGCCTGCCCCTCAGTTCTTACCTATAAGCTCCCAACTGATTCTTCATCCTCTTCCAGGTAGAGCTTAGAATCATAGAATGGCATAGGCTGGAAGGGACCTTAGAGATCATCTAGTCCAACCTCCCTCTCATGGGCAGGGATGCCACCCCTCAACTAGACCAGGCAACACATGGGGACCAAGCGGGAATCGAACCCGCAACTTCGGTGTTGTCATTGTTGTCAGCACCGTGCTCAAACCACTGAGCTAACCAGCCCCCTCAAGCTTGATACATTCCAGGTGCTCTCTAACATAAAGGGCCATTCCGCCACCTCATCTTGCTGGCCCATCTTTCCTGAACAGTACGTAGCCATCGATGACAGCATTCCAGCTATACAAGCTATTCCACCATGTCTCAGTAACTGCAATGAGTTCATGGCCCTGTGATCCTACATAGACCTCTAGCTCTTCCTGTTTGTTCCCCATACTGCATGCATTGGTGTACAGGCATTTCAGACAGTTAGTTAAGCATGCAAGTTTCCCTGGAGGTGAGTGGTAGGATATACCATACTCAGACCCAAGGTGGTTGGCTTTCTGTTCTTGGCCTTGTCAATATAATACAGGGATGGTTTTTTGTTAGTGCTGAGCAGTGTTTACACAGAATCAAGGTCTTTTCCACTTTTCACACCACCCTACCAGTGAGTAGGGTGGGGGTACACAAGAAGTTGGGAGGGGACACAACTAGGACAGCTGACCCCAGCTGACCAAAAGGATATTGCATAGCATATGATGTCATGCTCAGCATATAAAACTGGGAAAGAAGAAGGAAAGGGGGTACATTCAGAGTGATGATGTTTGTAACCATTATGAGTGATGAAGCTCTGCTTTACTGGCGATGGCTGAACATCTGCCCACTCATGGGAAGTGATGAATGAATTCTTTGTTTTCCATTGTTTGTTTGAGTCAGTTTTGCTTTATCTGTTAAACTGTCTTTATCTCAACCCATGAGTTTTCTCATCTCAACTCTTCCGAAGCAGGGGAATTGAGCAAGCACTTGTGTGGAGCTGAGTTGCCACCTGGAGTTAAACCATGACATACAGATGTACGTGTCAAAGGTTTGGGAGGAACGAGTAGGAATTATATTAATGCCTCATTACCAAAAAAGTTTGGAAAGGATTAATAAATAATACAGCAATGTCACTTCCAACTTTTTCAACTTACAGAAATGGATGAGAGACAAGTTCTACTCTTCAATATCTATAATTTATTTAATAACATCATTTAATCTGTATAATAGTAATAAATGATATCTTACAATAAAGTATGTATGAACGCTGTCTCAGGTCAGGGAAATCAGGAAAATAGTGAGGAGAGGAAATCAGCTTTGTGGTCACACATCTATTTTTTCAGAACCATCCCTCTCAAAAATAACTAACATTGAAGAGCAATTCATTATTTTTAGACTCAGTGTCTTATTTTCACTATTCTCGCAATTCTTTCACTTGCAAGCTTCCTTCTCATTTTCCACAAATAATATATAGGAATTCAAGGAAACACCTTACTGATTCCCCTTTTGTTTCACATGCTTGCTTAGTGGTTTGACATCTGCCATACCAGTACTATGGAAGAAGCCCTCAGGTGGATATTTTCAACTGTTGCCCTGCAGCATTCAAGGGCATGCCACATAGGATGCTTGTAGGCAGTAACAGCAAACATCAGCAGATTTCCACTCCTTTCATCTCAATTACTCATTTTGCCCTCTGGGGTGCAGGAATTTCGTCTGAGATTCCTGAAGAAGGTTTGTCTGTGCCATCTGTGACCAGCTCTGTTTAAGGGTTACTGAGTGCAGCGCAAATAAGTTACATCAGCCACGTTATACTTCACACCAGATGCTCTTGTCCTGAGTAGCTGTAAATAAGCCAGAGTTCACAGTAATCCATTGGTCTAACACTGGTAACAAAATGACATTCCTTCATTTCCTTCTACTTACAAGGTTGAGACACAAGGAGAGACAGAGTTCAGTGTTTGCAACCCTAGCTGCATGATACTTGAGGATTCTCAGTAGTCATTTCACAAATTCAAGCCTTAAAAATTACTGACAATTACTGAGAAAGGCACTTTATTGTGTAGCTACCCAAACCTATGGAACTGAAGTAATGCAGCATGTTTGTAGCATGCTTAAAGCAACACACTTCTACTCACCTCAGGGGTAGATCTTTCCATCAACCTAAAGTGACTGCTAGTGAAGATCACTGATTCTCAGTTTAAAAAAATAAGTCCATTACAGATTAGCAAAACATGTTTTGAAGAGATTGTCAGCCTGGAGGCTGGATGAAAGAAGGAAAAGAAAAGGAACTAGGCTGGTGGCTGCTATTCAAACAATGCACATTTTTTTCCAAGACTTAGGAAAAAAACTATATGTAAGACAAAATTCTTTTATGATACTTCATTTGACCTAATGTGAGATTTCATTTTTCATTTTCATATCATCTTTTCTACCCCTCTTATTTTTTCTTCTTAAAATTGACCTCATTTTGAAAAATGAAAAGTTTCAGTTTGACTCAATATTCAAAAAAATACGATTAAAAATCTGTCAACAATTTCACTTTTGGAAAACTGCTTTATTTTAACATTTTTTCAAAGTTTTCTTCACTTCCATACCATACTTTCCTTCCTTTTGCAACTAAATTATTGCCGAATTCAGCCTAGATTCATCTAGGTTTTTATCCTGTTTGCCCAATTATGCATGTTACAATATTAAAACCAATTGTAATATATTTTCAATTTATTGTTACTATGATTTCATGACAGTGATCACTACTATGAAAAATCAATTCCAACAGCCTTTACATACACTTATCCTAGGTTTTATTAAGTAGGTGAAGACAACTTATATAGTTATTAGCAATATAAAGTTGGTAGCACTGGAGAAGACCAGTCAAGTAAAAAAGATCAGTGCTTTCTCAAATCCTGTATTATCCAAGTTGCTAACTGCCTAAAGTATGATTCATTGAATGTTGTACATTCTTGAATTAAAAAGCAAATTTTTCTTGTCTCAAATTACACCTTAATCAGATTTTACTTTTACTAAAGGCTGTATGACAAAAGGCATATTTTAAGTCCACAGTCACCACAATTTCTTAGAAATCATACTGTCCCAGCTTTACCTTGAAAGAAATATGCAAAAAATTTAGATGTCTTAAGGGCTTTTTTATCAACTGCAGTAAATCATGATTGGATGTTTTTTTTTCATTCACAGCTAAAGGCTTTTCAGCTTTGCTACTGAAGCAGGCAGGAAAAATACCCGTTTAATAGTTCACTGCTATTTAGAACACAGTACTATAAAGTCTAGGACCGCTCTTTAGAAAAGCCAAATAAAGTTACTGACTTGGCATACAGACGACTAGATTGTGTGTTTTAGACTCAGTAGCATTTAAAAGTAATGCCACCACCATTTTCTCTTCCCCTGGAAATTCTTATCTTGCCTCTTAGGAAAATAACTTTTGATTTGTAACTGTCATTTGACATGTGTATGTGCACAGGTATATGTGCTGTGAAATGCTAATTGGAAAAAGGAAGAGCAGGGATTACTGCTGAAAGCTTCAGCAGTGTGTCTGTGTGCAGTAAAATACAATCTCTGTCTCTTAGGTACTCACAGACTTAGCACCTGAAAAATTTAATGTGTATATGCTGGTAGGTAAGCACTTTAATCTCCATGTTACAATTCAAAAGCTAAGGCACAGAGAGGTTTAGTGACTTGCATGTATGTTACAGACTTTAATTATGAGCTCCTTAAATTGAGAGAAAATTGCACGGCTAAACACACTGATGATGTATTTAATCACTAACACATTACTATGATCCAGGACCCACAAGATAATTTTAGCTGTACGATATCTATTCCATATGGAATTTAGCAGCAGCCTGTCAATGTGGAAAGCTGATTGAGAGTAGGATAGGAAGTACTGTTGGCACTTGAAAAGCCCGACTGTTTGGCACGGCATAACTTGATATACAGTATTTTTTAGGTTTCCAAGAAAGTCAGTACATTAAATGACAATATTGCATCCAAGTGTAACTTAATATCTTTCTAAAATTCTAAAAGCAAAGCTCATGGTGACATTTCAATTTCCAATGAAACTAACAACTCTCCATCTTTTGCCATCTCTCAGCCGAGCCTTTTACACACTAGTTAAAAGAAAAAATTGTGTAGCTACCCAAACCTATGGAACTGAAGTAATGCAGCATGTTTGTAGCATGCTTAAAGCAACACACTTCTACTCACCTCAGGGGTAGATCTTTCCATCAACCTAAAGTGACTGCTACTTGTGCCTTTCACCATGGACAAATCTTATTTTCCATGGTAGAGCTACCAAGGTAGGAATCTGGTCGGCAACCTGAAAGGCAACTGAAGTTAAATGGCTGTCACTAGTTTCTGCAGTTGAAGTACCCACTGAAAATACAGTTGGAAGAACAGAAGCTTGAAGAGCTCCATTTGACTACTAAAACTTATTTGTCTAGGGGCATTAGAGAATTCCTCAGATATCCAAGCTATCGCCAAAAAGGATGGTACAAAAGCTTGGGAGACCTGCAGTCTCCAGCAGTGGCTGGGGACTGGGTGGTATTTTTGGGGCATCGCAGATGGCACCAGATGCCTTATAGGTTTTCAGCCATGGAAGATAGCCCTGCACCACTTGAGCAACAAATATCATTTGTGGAAAGGATCATCTAGTAGATTGTGTGGAAAATATCTTCTTTCCTCCAAATCTCCCTCATTTTAAAATGATGTAAAAACTAGAATATGTTTCTTCATTGTTGTGACATAGATTTGGTAAGGATAAGTACAAGAAGGACTTTTGTTTCTTATAATCGAATAATTACTTCATGCAATATTTCCAATTCTCTGCACATACTTTATTTGATATGAAGCTAGGTTATAGCTGACTAGCTGAACTGTCATGAGTTAAAGCAGTGTGTTATTTCTGGATATGTCTCTGGTATATTTCTATCCTGCAAACTGGAAAGTTATGGTACATATCTACTTTTTTTCTGCTCGTCAGATCATTGCTTTTATAATAAAAATTACTCTGATCTGAAGAAGCCAACTGGAAAAATGGTTTCTAACATAAGTAAAGGAAGAATTTGGCCCTTCAAATGAACAGTTCATCCTTTTTTATTATGAACAAGAAAGTATTAAATTTAAGTGCTTTATTTCTCTTTCCAAAATATAGAAACACATATTTAGAAAGAAAAGTAGCATATTTGTCTTCAAGTAACCCAGGAAAAGAATTGTTGAGGAGGAAGGTGCTATTTGTACTCGTATATTGTCAGCTTTCTAACTCTCAGCACATATAGACTGTTTTTGAAGGAACACTTAACATTCAAGAATTAAGATCTCCTTTGATGGTCACATCAGAATTAAGACTGTTTGGAGTTTATAAATTATGGGAAAAGCCAAAAGCTGAGAAAAGTGGTTATAACTTAATTACAGGTCAGGGATAATAGGAACGAATATACCTTTACACATTTTACCAGGAAGTTTCTTTCCAGTGCTTAGTGACACCAGAGGAATTAGTTATTTTACATCAAAAGTAAAAGTTCAGGATATAAGCTGAGGAGCTTAAAATGTAGAACAAATTTTCTGAATACTTATATTTAAATGACTTGCAATACCATGTAAGAACAGCTCCTCAAAACCTGCTGTAAATGGAGACCCCTAGCAAATAGAAAGCATATGTCACTAAATATCCTTTTTCTCTCACGGTGCCTCATAAAGTTTAGCATATATATGTCAAAGGATACCACTGTTTTAGCTTAGTCAAAACTGTCGGCAGCAGTAGAGCACAGTCTCTTAAAGACTTACTGAACAATGTAGGAAAACTTTCCATGCCAGTTCATAAGTATGGCAGTAAGATAGCCAGGGATAATCCAGGTGAATAAGCAGTTTTAAAATAAAAGTCTAGGAACCCAGATTTGAAAATGTTCAAATGCCTCAGCTTTCAGGAACTGAAACTGGTCAGGATTTATTTAAGCCCCAGAACTTTATGAAAAGTGGTAAATAGTCAACATTCATTATTTTTTCTGTCCCTCTGTCTCTTTTGCTGCTGTAGACTTTCTTTCACCTAATCCATTTTACCAGGCAGCGGTGATTATAAGGGTAGCAACAGTTTTTGAAGACTGATGAGCTGCAATCTTTTTTCTTTTTTGTCAGAGACTGAAAGATTTGTTTTATGCTTAACAAGGAAAAAGAAACAGACATAATATGGACACTACACAAAAAAACTTCAAAAATTTATCACAGTTGGTGTTGAAGCATGTCTCAGAGTCTGATGGGCTAAGGCAGTCACACTAGCAAGGCCTTTGGAGTCTCATCTACCTTGGAGTAGAACATCTTTGGGCATACCTCATGGAAATGTGTAGGCATCTCAGTCCAACACTTGTTTGTCTTCCTGTATGTGGGTGGGTATTTTCCACGTTTGTGCCACATGTATAAACTGGATAATTTATCACATACACTGTGGTGTTTCACTGACCACAAAATAAATGGTGAGCTGGAATATGTTTATCTCTATGCTTATGGAAGCCAGTGAATTACAACCATAAGAGTACAGGTCATTATTTCCAGAATAACTAAGGAGGAAGAAAAGCACTGTGTGGAAGATAGCAAAGAAACAAAAGGGACTTAAAACTCACACAGAGCATATAATATGAGGAGAGGGAAAAAACACACAGAAAATTTCAATACAATACGAGAAAGGTAGCTTCATATTTTTACTGGGGATTTGCTGAAAAGTGCTGTACAAAAAATATAAACTTGCATAAACCAGTTCAGTCCCGCATGTATTTTGAGCAGTGAAGACCACGTTTATTCACAATGTCTAATCCAGTTTGCTGAAAAACACCTTTCAGGTTTGATCTGCCTGTTATTTAAGTCTAGGGGAAGATTGTCATTTACTGTGTCTTAGGCCACCAATTAAATCAGAGGAACACCAGTATTACTAGACATAAACCCCCAAAACTTCAGCGATGAACTAAAAAATTTATTGTATAGAAATAACACGTACTGTGCATTTACTATATGCATGATGTCACAAAACCTGTGTGGTTTGTGTTGCAGCTTTGATTTCATCTCTCAGAGAAACTTGCTGAGGGTGCACTCAGTCACACTGTCCTTGTTGCCAGCAAAGACGTTAAACAGCACCAGTCCCAATACTGACCTCTGAGGAGCACCACTTGTCATTGGTCTCCACGTGGACACCAAGCCGTTGACCGCAACTCTTTCAGTGTGACCATCGAACCAATTTCTTATCCACTGAGTGGTCCATCCATCAAATTTATGTCTCCGAAATTTAAAGACAAGGATGTCGTGCACAACGGTGTCAACTGCTTTGAGCAACTCCATTGGTGTCCCTGTGCAATGCTGTTTGCTGACACTGTTTGGAAAACACTGTCATTGATAAATTTACCTTCTTATTTGACATGGCATGCATAACATCTTTAAAGTGCTTTTAATTCAATGTTTTCAAGTTGTCAGGAACTACATACCAAGGAAAGGAAGTGGAAAATTCTACAGTAAAGTAGTTTACAAGCATTTACAGGTAATATGCTATTTGTGTTTCAGGGTTTCTTTCCATTCAGGTAAGATGAATGAATCATTCAAAAAAGAAAACAGAGAAAGTGAACTGGTCAGATTTTGACTCAGTATTTGCATCAGGGTTACATTCAATATCTCCTGAGTCATGTATTTGACCTTAACAACCTGATTCTTCCTGACCCTGCACATGACATTTTAGTGGCTGCAAATGTACTGTTTTAATCTATATCTGTGTAAATCACAGAACAAGTTGTTTGTTATGGAGACAGAAGTAGGCTAAGGTTATTAAAGTTAGTTTAAATTTACCCTGAGACAATCTGATGCCACTTATTGTGACAGAGACTCACAGACTTTTTCATGCATTCATCCCAGAGAGATTGGGCCTGCAATTCACAATGAAACCAAAATTCATTCAAATTCAGTATGAATGTGGCCTCACCAGTATGTCTCCCATTTCTTTAACAATTGAGGAATTGCCATTGACATTCAGTACAACGAAGCCCAAGGGAATTATTTCTCCTATACTGGACACAACAATTATGAGATGCCACAGCTATGCAACACAAAAGGAATATCAAGAGACTGAAAAGAGCCATGAACAGCTTCTGAAGTCAGCTGAGAGCCTACAACTCTTCTCCTAGGATGTAGAAGGTCAGTGCTCAAATCCTAACCTGTCTTCAATTCCTGGTTGAAGACTCTAATTTTTGAATTTGTAAACCACTAACTATCTGTAGCTGCTCTTCTATGAAGTCTAATCCAGTCCTGTCCTAGTGGGTAGTCCCCATTCTTTCCTTATCCTTGGAGCAATTCTCAGTGTTCTCTGTTACCCAGGCTCTGAGTGCCTCCCTGTTCCACAATGGGAGACTATTTTTATTCTCTTTTCTTTGTTGAGGGTGTTGGTAACAGGATAGGCAAAGAGGAAAGTTAGTTTTATACCAGAAGAAGATGTTAGTTTTTGTTCCCATGTGAAAATGTATACCTAGAGGTGAATGACACAGTAACACATGCAGCTGTTAAATTAGCTCTTTCTCCAATTTGGTTTCTGCCAATAATTAACTCATTGTACTCACTGATTCCTAAAGTATTCCCTGCAATCTCAAAAAAAAAAAAAATAATCAAACTCCTAAAACGCCAGAGGTAGCATTTCAGTATTTTTGCCAGACAAAAACAATGAAGTGAAATATAAGATCACTCAGACTCATCCCTCTCCATTCCCAAAACACAGCTACATTTGTATATGTATGCAGTGTTTAAATTTATGGTACACTCAGTGGCAGCAAAAGTAATTAATAAAGTTAGTGATTGAAATATTAGCCAATATAGCAAAGAAATATCCTAAACTGAGTGATTAACATGATGACCCTCTCATAAGAAGCCATGAAGCATGAATTTCTTCTCTGTACTATCCTTTTCTAAAAGATGCAGTTATTCTGTTTGATAACCTAAGAAAAAATGTGCTGGTACGGTCATTAATACTGGTCTACTGATTCTACTGACTTGTCCTCATTTTCTCACATAAGCTAAATTGCTGTGTAGTTCATAATGAAGACTAAATGGGGCTGTGAGGATTAAATCCTCTCCTCTTATTGATTACCAGCCTGGTCTTTGTCTGTTAGAGAGACTATTACTATAAACAAACCACCTTATCTATGAAAATCTTTAGTTCAGCTTAATATTATTATTTGTGAAATTGCCAACAGTTTGCTTGGCACTATACAAGAGAAAACATACAAGGCTTATGCTGCCTGGAAAAACTACAGCGTAAACAAGATAAGATTTCTAGCCATTCAGCACCATTACTTTTCCTTTTAGATTTTCTGCTGAGCGGGGTAAAATGGTTATTAATTATACAGGAGTTGCCTTGCTGTTGGTTATGATTGCTCAGCACACATCAGCTCAAGCAAGCTGCCAGGTATTTGTGGGTCACAGCTGATGGAAAGGCCTATTCTGTAGCATTCTTTGGAAGTCTTTGTATTGGTTTTAGAGTGATGTTTTGGAATTTGCTTGTCTATCTTGCTTTTCTGTCTCTCCTGATAAAGAAGTTTATGATAGGAAAACCACCAGTGGATTTCCTCTTGCACAAAGTACTGCAGACTAGATTACTGCCCTCTTTTTAAAGTAAAACCAAGAAATCATGTGGTTTTCTTCCTCCTTTCACTTTTTTTTCTTCTGGTTTCCATATTTTTCTCCTTTCCTGATGGTTAAAGAATATTAGTATTTCCTTTCCCTTGCTCTAGAACTCAGCACCAGCTCTTTGTTGGGCCAGATGATGTTAAGCCCCTTCTAGGTACAAGGCAAGTTAACCATTCTAAAATGTATCAATGTCTGAACTTGCATACTCACTTTAAAGACGGTTTTACACCAGCAGTTCCTAGAAGGAACATTCTTGCTTTCAAGTTATCCTGGTAATTTTGTACTTTGTTTTATATATTAGTGTATGGAAATATCATCCTTCATAGAATCATAAAAACATAAAATCATAGAATGTCTTAGGTTGGAAGGGACCTTAGAGATCATTTAATCTAATCTTCCTACCATGGGCAGGGAAACCTCTCAACTAGATCAGGTTGCTCAAGGTCTCATCCAACCTGGCCTTGAACACCTCCAGGGAGGGGCCATCCCCAACCTCTCTGGGCAATTTATTTCAGAGTGTTGCCACCTTCCTACTGAAGAATTCCTTCCTAAGATCCAATCTAAATCAGTTCTCCTTCAATTTAAAACCACTAACCCTTGTCCTAGCAGTAGACACTCTTGTAAAAAGTCCCTCTCCAGCCTTCCTGTAGGCTCCTTTCAGGTATTGGAAGGCAGTTATAAGGTCCTCCTGGGAGTCTTCTCTTTTCCAGGCTGAACAATCCCAGCTCCCACAGCCTGTCCTCATAGCAGAAGTGCTCCAGCCCCTGGATCATCCTTGTGGTCCTCCTCTGGACTTATTTCAACAGATCCATATCCCTCTTATGGTGGGGACAACAGAACTGGACACAGTATTCGAGGTGAGGTCTCACAAGAGCAGAGTAAAGTGGGAGAATCACCTCTCTTGATCTGCTGGCCACACTTCTCTTAAAGCATCCCAGGACACGGCTGGCCTTACGGGCAGCATGAGCGCACTGCTGGCTCATGTTGAGCTTCTCGTCTATCAACACACCCAAGTCCTTCTCTTCAGGGCTACTCTCAACCCACTCTGTGCCTGGTTTGTATTTGTGTCTGGGATTAGCCTGACCCAGGTGCAGGACCTTGCACTTTGACTTGTCAAACCTCATGCAGTTTGCACTGGAGCATTTCCCAAGCCTGTCAAGGTCCCTCTGGATGGCATCTCTTCCGTCAAGGGAGTCCATGGCACCACACAGCTTGGTGTTATCAGTAAACTTGCTAAGGGCGCGCTCGATGTCATTGTCCATGTTGCTGACAAAGATGTTGAACAGCACTGGACCCTGAAGAGACTCCTTCATCATTAATGAAGTCAAGTTCCAAAATGAGAGGGGGGAAAAGATGGATAACATGCTAAGTCCAAGTTGAAGTTATTTCTACCTCAGCATTTACAGAAACATGAACTTAATTCAGATAAAAGACCTGTGAAACATAAGTCATTTTCCTACATTTGAGAGTATCAGGCTTTCTTCTAATTCTAATCCTTTAAAACTATAGAGGAGATGTAATACCAGCAATGCAATAAGATTAAAACAAATTTTAAAAAGTTGGGATTGATACCTTAAAAAGTATCCTCAAGCTTTTATCTTTATTTTTCCTTCTTCAATTATTCTCTGTGTGTGCATATATGTTTTTATTGTTAGTATCAAAACTCCAGCATGCTTTTCAGTAACCTCATTTTCTAAAGAGTTTTCAGAAGAAAATAAAACAAAAAAATCACAAGAGAAGATTGAAATCTGTCCAAAAGAAAGATTCTAGTTGGCATGTTTCCTTTATTATATGAACGGATGGGTATCTGAAAGTAGGCCCATCATTAATAGCTGGTACAAACCACTATCCCAGTATAGTGTTTACAGAATACCAATAAACTCTGATTGTTAGTTATTAAATACAGACAGCACATAAAGTTGCTGGAGACCAAAGTCACTCTGCGATAAAAATAGTGTCTTGGTAGCCTTGAGCATGTAATGAACAAGGTGCCTGGATGTTCATTATTTTGACAAAAGTATAAGGAAAGATACCAATCACCTGTAAATTGCACTAGGATTGAATAACTCAGCGGTTCTAGAAGCAGGCAGATGTCCTAAACTTGTAGTTGAAGAACCTACTTTTAGCTCGCAAGCTTGAAAATTCTGACTATGAACACTGCAAGATCTGCAATATGATTAGGTCACACACTGAACTTGATGTATCACAAAAGGAAAAATGCTTACTTACGTAAAATTGCTATCTAAACATAGCTATCTCCAGGTTATTAGGCAGCCAATACATTATTATTTTAACAAACAGAAGCAAGACTGATTGGAGCCTTCAATATACAAATACGTAATCAAGGGATTAGTAGATTTATGCTATGGTACAATGTAAGACATGCACCAGATTAGGTACAGTAGATTTTAGACTCTCTGGCAAATAATATAAGAAGATGAATGTATCCAGTTTGTTGTATGTTACATTTTAGTGTGTTTTAGCTGGAAGAAACTCTCCTGACTGTACATTCCTGACAGGTCTCATATGTTCCATAATCTGTGTTTTCCTATTTTTGCCAGGCATACATAGTATCGGCCCTGAGCAGAAGCAGCAAAGTGTAGGTCAACTGCTGGGTCATCTTGCCCTGTCACTGAGGGAAGACTTTGAAAGATTATGAGGGTGCGATGGGATGAGACAGGGTACAAGTTGAGAGAGTAGCCAGCTTCTCTCCCTGTCTGTGAAGGCAGGATAGAGAATGTTTCCCTAATACCACTGCAGTATGTATTCTGGAAACGTCCCTGCAGCAAGAGGTGACCAAAGAACTCTTCAGTAAAATTTAATTTTCACTGAGTTCAGATGCCAATGAAAGATGTTTGTCAGCAGGCCCTGTCACGACAACTCACTTGTTTTGAAAAATTGGAAAAGACGACAAAGGATGGGACAGAAATGAAGAAGAAAGTCTTCATATGCAAATTTATTTTTTTTTAAAATAGTCATTAAAAAGGAAGTTTAAGTATAAGGAGGTTTTTTTTGCAAATGCCTGCCTTTAACAAACTTAGTGCATCTTCTTGGACATCAAGCGTTTTGATACAACAAAAGTGAGAAGTAGCAATGTGTCAAATGGTTTGCACCCCAGAGCTTGTAGCACTGCGGCTGGAAACCCTACACACAGGTTGAGTGCCTTCTCATCTCATACTAGTCTCTCAAGAGGGATTGCCTCTACCTTCCTGACCTGCACCTGAATGGTTAAAGCAAGTACTGGCATCAGCCTTAGTACTGGGGTTAAAAAAAAAAAAAGAAGCTTACTTCTTTGACTTCAGTTCCCTTACTTTGAGCACTTCTCATTCTGTTTGCATCACTTTTCCAATGCATTAAAAAAATAATTGGCTCCAGGGTTATGTGCTCTGTGTCATGAAGACCTCCTAAACTACTTCTGGTGTTAGGCACATGTAGATAGAAATGTCTCTTCCTCCCATCAGAAAGCTTATATTGAATGGTGATATAATATTGTTTAGATACATAGAGGAACATAAAGCTACTTTTATAACACCTACTAGGTAAGGAGTGTTCTAATCAGTAAAATAAGAATTTCTGTCAAATCTAGCTTGGATTGTGAAAAGGAATATAAATTTTAGAATAGTAATAAACTTAAATGAAGAAAATTATGGTGTGTATGTAAAATATCAACATCATTCCTTTCAAAATGAGACAGTAACCTGAAAACTACTATTAAGAAAATTATGATTATTATTAATTGCACACTGTCCACCCAACCTCTCAGCTTTTCATTCCTTTCCTGTTCTAGTTCAGTTCTTTCCTTACATTGGCACTTGTTTTCTGTGTTAATATACTAAAGCTGTGTCTACACCACAAGGTGAAGTGTTGGCTCAGGCTTTGTACCCCATACTCCCGTGCTTCCAAGCAAGTTATACTTGAGCTTCAGAGGGCAACTTGTGCTGCTTAAAAACAGATGATCTGTGGATCTCTGCCTCTGACAGTGAGAAGAGCAACCTCACCCAAATCCTTTCCAGACAGCATTTGACCTACCACCACGACCACAATTCCTTCTGCATTTCTCCGAAGAATAAAGTTTCTTTGTCAGCTTTTGCTAACAGTAAGATTTTATCTAAAAAAAAAAAAAGCACCAACAATAACAAAAAAAAAGTAACTGAGCTATCTTCATTCAAATCCACTCATGGTAAATAAAGATTTTCTTTTGGTCACACGTCTTTTTTTTAAAGGAATTGTGTTGAAAGAAACAGTTTTATTAGGGAAAGGGAAAAGGAAAAGGAAAAGGAAAAGGAAAAGGAAAAGGAAAAGGAAAAGGAAAAGGAAAAGGAAAAGGAAAAGGAAAAGGAAAAGGAAAAGGAAAAGGAAAAGGAAAAGGAAAAGGAAAAGGAAAAGAAGGAAAAAAAGCCTTAGAAATCGAATTCTTTCAAATTTATTGTACATAACCAATGAAAACCATCACACAAAATTCAAATGGATAGAGAACTTAAATTAAAATATATGACCTACTGTAAAGTATTTTCAGACTACTATATGTGGACTTCTAACTAGAGATTGTATTGTTTTATAGGGTCATTTTAAAAATAATGAGCAACCCTAAACAGAATTTTTTTCCTTCTTCCTGGGCTGTCTTCATGGATATAGGCCAGAAGAGCTGACACATGCTGGTAGGAGAAAAATGTAGACTTTTTTGGCTGCAGGTTTGCCTTTTGCAATGGAGCACAACCAGATAAAAGACCTGCAACTGAACTAACTTAATCTCGCAAATGTAGAGCACTTGGAAATTCAGCAGCTGTACAAGTAGGAACAGGAGGAAGGTTGGTAAAGGTAAACATAGGAGGAAAGTGAAAGGACTGAATTCCAGCACGTGAAAGGACTGAAGTGAGTCAATAGGTCAAAATATAGGAGGACAGCTGGCCCATAATGTTTAGTTTTGCTTTTTTGTAAGGAGTGGTAAAGGGTGGCTGTTGATCTCTTTCACAGATTTTTCCCTGGTTTTGTACCCCCTTACTCTTGTCCCAAAGGGAATAAATTGTATTTTATAGTATATCCTGTACAGGGATAGCAAAATACCTGTGTTGTAGTTCAACCCCAGCCAGCAACTCAGCCTCACTCAGGTGATCATTCAGTCCACCTGCCAGTGGGATGGGAGGTGAGAATCAGAACAGTAAAAATGAGAAAATTCATATGTTGATATAAAGACAGTTAAATAGGTAAAGCAAAAGTCATGCATATATGCAAAGCAAAACAGGGAATTGATTCATTACTTCCCATGGGCAGGCAGGTGTCATCTCCAGGAAAGCAGAGCTCCATCACTTATGGTTACCTGGGAAGACAAAACACCATCACTCTGAATGTACCCCTTTCCTTCTTCCTCAGTTTTATAAGCTGAGCATAATGTCATATGGTATGGAATACCCCTTTGGTCATTTGGGGCCAACTGTGATGACTGTGTCCCCTCCCAACTTGGGCTTCAGCCTACTTGCTGGTGGAGTGGTGCAAGAAGCAGAAAACACCTTGACTCCGTGTAAGCACTGCTCAGTAGTAACTAAAACATCCCTGAGTTACCTACGCTGTTTTCAGCACAAATTCTCAACTGCCCCATACAAACTACTATGAAGAAAATTAACTTTCTCGCAGCCAAAACCAGCACAGCCTGGCAGCAAATAATTAATTTGACCTCACAATGACTCTGTGAGAAAGACAAGCATTATTGATGAGACTCTGATAAGTAAAGTGTCTTGCTCATGGTCACAGCGACATATGCGGTAGAGCTGGAAATTGTATCCAAGGCTCCTAACACTTAACCCTCTGTATCAGCCACAACACCATTTTCTCTTCCATGCAGTACGGGTCTTGCATTGTGTGCACTGCCACTTCTCCCTGATGGGTGCATGAACAGCAACATGATGTGATGTCTATAGATGCTTCTGTGTGACTTCTAATTCTATGTAACCTATGAAAAAAATGTGCTGGAATTTGAAGAGTTAAATAGATTAAACTGACTCCTCCCAAAAGTGTGCATCCTTTAACTACTCTTTTTAATGCATCCAAAATTCATTGCTACACATGCCAAAATCACACAAATTCCAAAGGTTTTACATTTTTGAACAACCTCATTTATGCTCTCAAGGAATGTGCTGGCCCAAATATAGGAATGTGATCTTTCTCTCCTTCTTTCCTTTCTTTCTTTCCTTTCTGTCTTTCTTTCTTTCTTCTTTCTTTTCTTTCTTTCTTTCTTTCTTCCTTCCTTCCTTCCTTCCTTTCTTTCTTTCTTTCTTTCTCTCTCTCTCCCTCCCTCCCTCCTTCCTCCTTCCTCCTTCCTCCCTCCTCCTTCCTTCCTTCCTTCTCTCTTTCTCTCTTTCTCTCCTCATCTTTTTTTTTGTGTTAGTTATTCATTCACTATGTAGACATCAAAAGCAAAAAAGAAAGGGCAAGGAAGTTAAATTTTCAGCCTTTCAAAAGTCTGAGCGTTTGTTCAGATTTTATTTCCAAGTTTGCCAAACTCCCCATTGCTTAAAAATATCTGTAATGGAAATCCCATGAGGAAAAAAGTTTGCTTGTAAAAAACCTCATGCAGTGTTCTTCCATTCCCACTGAAAATATTAATGTTGTCTTAGTCATAGTATTTTTGCATTGTCTCTTCTGGTCCCAGACCGAGGAATTAGTGCAGATATGCATGAAACTGAAGAAAAAGTGAAATTAATCACACATTCAATCATCATAAAATCTCCATCTGCTTTTGTAGTCAAGGTTTGGGCTGATCTCTGTGTTATCTTAACTATTTCATCCACCTCTAGTATTTGTCCACGTTGTCAAGATCTGTCTCCCTCATTTGGATGCTGGTAAAACTTGAGGCTTTAAATTCTTTGTGGATTAAAGAAAATGAAGAAAACTTCTGTAAAACAGGGTTAACTGATTGACTAGACTTGATTTTGGCTTCTGTATCAAACTAGAATTTCCACATAAAAGGATTTAAATGCTTTTTATACTTTTGTGATTTGATGTGCTTTTAACACTAAGTTCCCCCCATCATTTTTAACATTTCTCTTTATCTTTTGGTGTATGTGATACATCTACTGTTCCTCTCTGTACATATTTTATAGAGTTTAATCTTGCATAAAAAATCTTACACAAAAAGCCTGAAATATGGAGAATCAGAAGATTTTTTAGTTTGCAGTAGATTCTTAGTCTCAGCAGAATCGGATTTTGCAAGCCTTTGTGTGATGTCTGAGGAGAGTCACTAAACATGATGGCTGTTCTGCTCCACTCTTGGACATCGCACTTCTATGAACCTCATATCGACATCTAGTGATGTTGCTCAGTCGATCTCAGGAGTCTGGGGCATGAGCCTTTCTTGTTTAATTACTTATGGTCCTGGCATGAATTATGTAGGCAGAAAGCTACAAGGAGATAATTCAAGCCTTTAGACCAGCCTATTTTTGGAATATGCACTTCTGTCCATTTTCTGGATTAAGAATATCAACAATAGGATTACTTGTTTACTGAAGAAAATGTGACTATAGTAATACCCTCAAGACTGAAACTCAGAAAAGACTGAATCAGCAATAGTTGTATATAAACTGTTTCTGAATGCGTCACTTTTCTACTAAGGGTATATCACCGGGTTTCACTCTTTTCTGACATTTTTTTCATCTTTGTTTTTAAAATTTTACAAAGCTCCTTGTTACCTGAGTTGACTTCTAGGATTATTTGAACAGGCTTAGAATGTTTATAACACTGCCCATTCTGGTCCCTATACGCAGAGAGTTACCCTTCATCATATATCTAATTTCTTAAATGTATAGTTTCTTTTTCACATGGATTCTACCAGCTATAAAATACTATTTTTTGTTATCTTTTCCTCCACCAAATTCCTTTATCAAGAATATTCTTCTATTGAAGTTTAAATGACCTCTGTTGTAGTATCTACACTCTTTTCTATTTTCACACATTTTTAAGTGCTACTGGGGCATTTAGTCTGCATACTCTGCAACTCCAAATCAAAGAAACATCAAAGCTCCCCTTAAGCACGTGCAAATAAAGGTGAAGACAACTTCCATTTATCCTAAGATACTATCAGAACTTTTTTCATGGGTGGAGTCTATAAAACTCTATATTCCTTTATAATAAGAAAATAACTCAGAGCAGCAGAACCTAACCTTCCCAGTATACTTCTCATATTTATGTTTTTTTAATACAGATGAAGAACAGAATTACTGGAAATCAAAGTACAGAATTGCTCTATTAATTTATAACCTAACAAAAGAATGGGTTGTCAAAAATAACTTAATCTTTCATGAGATATACAATAGCAAATAAACATTTATTTCCATAATATGTACTTTAGTAAGCACATTTTAAGGTAGTTCAGCACATGAAAAGAAAAAAAGAAAAAGACGAGAAAAACAGTTAATAAAGTGACTTATCACTTAGTTTAATTGTAGATAAAATTGTCCAGTGATTATACTATTGCTTAAGGTCTGACTAAAGCTGACTGCTATGAAGACATTCCACCAGCATCAGTAGGTTTCGGCTAGGCTGAAACTTTACATTCTGAATCCATTTGCTCCTGAGTAAAGTATTATCTCAGCTAACAAATCATGTAAATTCTCAATTTTAATACCCTACACAAATTCATTATATGTTCCATTTCAATATTTTAACTCACATTTGGATTTTTTTTCCCCTTTTGGATCTTTTGTGTGGCAGAATAGGTGCATTGGCTTTAAAGCTTTCACCAAAGTCCAAAATATGCAGCTGTTCACTGGCATCTAGTCAATCTCTGACTGACACTGAACTTGGCTATGGATTTCAAATGTGGCCTAATGCCTGGGATATATTTAACCATGTAAGGGAATGGCATAATCTGGATCATAGACTTGACGCTTTCTGCTCTAGACATCCACCAATAAACACAGGAAACAGATAGTTCCCTTGCCCTGGTTACAAATCTGCTTGAAAGCTCTTCCACTGAAAAGCTGCCACTAAATCCGTTGCCTCTGTTATCTGCTATGCTTCTTAATGAAATTTCGCTTGTAGGTCATGCTCACCTAATCAGCTTCATATGCAAAATGGGGGGACTTCATTCTCAGCTGGCCAAATTAGTGACAGCGCAGACCCTTACATACTGAAAGCTCTAGGCATAGGAACTTTAAAGAAACAATAGAACTATTATTCAGTTTATGGCAAATAGAATGGCATAAGTGTTGTCAAAACTGAAAGCAGGCGTTCAGTTTATTCTGTCCGTATTAAACATGCTGATCTTAAAAAAAATGAAACAAAAAGATGGGAATAAAACATGACGAAAATCACATACATATGAAAGCGACTGATGAAATGATTCAAAGACATCTCATCATCAATGAGACGTTTGTGTCACTGTGTTGACATAGTCATTGCATTAGCATGGGCAATGGACCACGGCCCAATGCCTAACAAAGCCAGAGCAAGTAGTCTGTTTGTGGAAAGAGTTTCATTCCGGTCAGGAGCTGGCAGGATTGTCTCTCAGCACCCTTTTGTGATGTAATATTGCAACTACTCCAGTTGCTCTTCCTTCTGCTTCTTTGTGAGTGAGAGAGCTTTGGGAGGTGGACATCCATATTCACAGATCAGTGGCCAGCTATATTCCTGTATTGGTTTTGTGTGGGTTTTGGTCATATTATAATGAATCAAGGTCCAGTATATCTTTGCTCCAAGAGATGCTTTTTGCTTCATACAAACACAGCATTCCCAATCTTCTGTTTTTATTTGAATCAGATGTTTTGGTAAATCAATACAGTAGAGTGATATTTTCAGAATAAAAACTTGACTGACTGAAAAGTAAATTCCCAAGTGTAAAAAAGGCAAAACCCTAAACAAATGTAAACAATTAAAGTATCTGTATAAAGTGATTTACTTGCAATCTGTAGAAGCAGAGTTGTTAAGTGATCCATGCTTATCCTTTAAAATAATAGTAAGAAAAATAAAACCAAATTTAAATAAAGACCAAAAGAGAACAAAAAAATACACAACTACACACAATCACTTTTTTTTTTAAAACACAGCATCACTCTTTGGTGTCAACTTATCAGACTCAAAGTTTGTAATACCTTCAACAACCATGTTCTGATAAAAATTGAATAAGTTAACTGTAGTGGTGTAACAGGCAGGTTTTTTTAAATCTTGTCTATAGTACACAGGGAGTTAGCATGACAGGTCTGTGAGGAAAACTAATGATGAAATAAGCATAAGCATGGTGAAACATATTGAAATGTGGTAGTTTTATTCTTACTCACTGTTGTCATAGAACAAAAATATTGGTTCTGCTTAAATTTAAACATAAGTACAAGAAAATAATTTTATGTAGAAATTTCAAGGAAGGCAGCAGCGAAGCAAAGTGGATGGCTAGGGAGCTATGAAGAAGGTTAAGACCGTATAACAACATGGAGTCCTAGACATAGTCTACCCAAGGTGCCAACCTAGGGGAGTCAGTGGTAGGATCACAATACACACCAGTGGATAAAAAAAAAAGAGAAATCTCTCCTGCCTTAGGTTTTAGCACACAAAGATCTGCTGTAGAGCTGTTAGAACGGATTATGAAACATGGAGATGAAGCTATTGATAACAGGAATTAACTATGTGATTTTTTTTTCACATCATCTCCAAGATAAAAGTCCAGTTACCTTGTAGCAGGTAACGTTTGTGAGATGCCCATACAGACATGAAAGCTGTTTGGTTTTGTTTTCCCCTAATCCCGATTATTCCTCATATTATGAACCTCCCCAGACAGTTAAGATTGGGAATTCTTTAGAAAGCGAAATATCATTTACACTACATTTAATCAGTCAACAAAATTTGGACCTTATTTCATTATCTGCACATTTGTGAGTACTTATGTTTTTTTCAGGACTGTTCAGAATGCATAAAATTTTTTCATGAATACCAAGTGAGAACGTACGAGAAGGAACAGAAGAAAAGGTTCTGATATTCATAGAGTTTTACAAAGCACAATGTTTAGGTCTTTTTATAGGATGTGACCTGTTTATAGCTCTCTATCCTACCTCTTTGGTTTAACTAATAAATATTCAGTTATGAAACATCTCATTATGGCTTTGCAGAAATTGCCTAAGACATGAGGCAGCAGCAGTGCTCACTGTGTCCCAGGTAATTAATTGGATATGACTATCTCCTAAATATTCATGTACTATAAACACTGTATGTTACTAGCAGAGGATTAATCTGCCTTGTTCTACCACATACAACTTTTAAAGGATGGCTCAGATTATTCATGCTTTGTATTGCTTTTCTTACCTATCAGCTTCCTTATTATTCCTATCATTTAAGATACATTATAGCAAAGCTTAGGTAGCCCAATCAAGATCTGGACCTTATTATGATGACCACAATGCAAACACAGTTTTAGAATGGATTCCTCTCTGAATAGCTGAGGTGATAAGGGAGCATACACGAAAGATGGGGAGAGACTATTTTCAGAGTGTAGTGATAGGATGAGGGGTAAAAGTTTCAAACTGAAAGAGAGTAGATTTAGGTTACATATAAGGAAGAAACTGCTTACTGTGAGGGAGGATGGTGAGGCACTGAAACAGATTGCCCAGAGTTGTGGATGCCTCACCCCTGGAAGTGTTCTAGGCCAGGCTGAAGGAGACTTTGAGCCAGCTGTTTGGTGGGATGAGTCCCCGCCCATGGCAGAGGAACTAGGTGACCCTTAATGTCCCTTCCAACACAAACCATTATATGATTTTACAATAAATACTCTTTAAAGGACAATAGCTGAGAAGAAAATATACATATGACAGATAACTGATGCCCAAATAGGCATTTTTCCCTCCCTGATTATCTGTATCACAAATGCAAAAAACGTTTGTTTTAATACAATACCCCTAAAACTTTAATCTGTTTTTTCAGGAGAAAACTTCCTAGACCATAGAGCAAAAATGGATATTATCACAACTGTTATTTCTAGAGAAAAATTCCAATCCAAAGAGAATGTAATTAAAATATCAATGATCCGAAGAGCATGCTGCAAGTGATTTGTTTTCTTGGTGTGATTTTTTTGGTTCATTTCTTAGTTTGTTTTTTTCTTTTTATAATACAGGTTTAACCAGGCTCTTTAGAATTCAAAGGCTAATTGGTGAAGTCTGATTTAAGAGACTCTCTGACACCATTTCAGAAACACCATGATCTGCTTCTGCAAAACCAGTCAGCAGTGTTGAGCAGATGGGTGCAAATCCTCAGCAGCACTGTACTGAGATTCCAGGAAAATATGACGACTGCAGTAGTTTATTTGGGGCAACAGAGGAGCAGTAAAGACCCACCTGGGAAAGTCCGAATTGCATGAATATCCAGTAAAAGCCCAGCTAGACTGAGAAGTTCTTACAAAGGGACTCACACGCCATGGAAAGAAGGAAGCATGAATATACGCATTGAACCACATATGTCTGAGTAGTGAGTGTGACAGTGGAAAGGTGACGATTCCTGCTTATATATTCACTCTGCTTTCTTCCTGTATTACTGAATTCCAAAGGTGCAGAGGAGATATAAAAGCCTATGGATCATTCATGTATTTTTCCTATGAAAACTGTATGGTCAAGCTGATTTTTTTCTAAATACTACATGACTGTTCTCCCAAAATTATCTGTTAGAAGTATACTGTACCTATAACTAACTGTTCTTAACGGCTGCTGTGTATCTGAATCTGAGGATCACATGGCCAGAACCAGCACATAAGAAATCAATACGTAATGGAGATACATGTAGGCAGACTGACAGAGCACTTAAACAAAAGAATTTCATTGGAAGGCAAAGCAGAGAATGTAGTACAGGAAAATACTGTGAGCTATTATCAGACTGAAAAAAAGAAATTGGAGCTTATGGTTGCTCTTTGCAAGAACGGAACACACTGATAATTAAATAAATACGACAATTTATCTTTTTCCATTCATTTTTTGACTCTTCAAGGTAGAAGCCAGAAACTGTAATGGAGTGTTATTGACAAAATATGTGTTGATGCAGAAGATTAAAATATCGTAGTCAATTTATACAGAAAATCACACTCCCTGATTAAGTTGTAGATATACGTGCAGCATCCACTGAAACAATTAACTGGTACACATGTAGGAAAAGATGCATCAGCTCTCAACATGTGTTCAGCTGAGAGCCAGAAAAAACATGTCCATGCCAGTGGAACCACAGTTCAAAGAGCTGGAAAATTCAAAAGACTTTGCCTGAAAGTTTCCACTATTGTTTTTTTGCTAAAAATACTTTTGTTTAAACTAGGAGTATACCTTATAATAAGGTACACCATTTCTCCTTTTACTTTCTTTCGATTTAAGAAAACAGACTTAAATGCCATATTCTTCTGCATAACATTAACATGCAGTAAAATAGCCAGTTAGATAAAAGACCATATTTGAAGGCAATCTTTTGTCTTGAGTTTATTAGTCTATCTTTAAACCATTAAATATGTATTCAGTTTCATTATTTTGAACTATAGCTCAGCTATGGAAGTTAAATAAAAGAGCAACGTGATTTCTAAATTAGCAAGAGCTTTTGCTGTTTTCAGAGGGGCTAAAAAAGAGCTTAAATTGATTCCACTTACCACTGTAATCAAAGAAATCATGCTGAATTTTAGTGTTAAACTGCATGGCTCTTGCTAAAGCTCATTAGTATCATGGTTATAAAAAAATATTTTTTAACGCTTCCTTCAGAGTATTCTCGAGCTATACAAGTACAGCTGAAAGAGGTGAATTTTCAGCTTTCATTCCTTTTTGCACACAATTCTCGACTGATTTGTTTTTTTCTAAAACATCCCCATTCTGTGGGAAATAATCCAGATATGCAATGAGTTCTATGCATTTTCAAATACTGTCTTCCATGGGCATCAGAAATTGAACTGTTTGACTAACATAGTTTAATATTCAGTGACTTCATATGCTATGAGTGGATTTAAAGGAGGTAATTCTCAACAGAAGTGGAGATCCTGCTGTGGGCAGAGTATCTTCTTCTTCTTTCTGGCTCCCCTTCCCCCCTCTCAGCCCCCTCATTGCCCTCATTGTTACCCTCATCATTTTAATGCCAGTTTTGGAAATTGTTCATCCCACATTAGTAGTCTGAGCTGAAAACAGTTCAACTCTGGAAAAGGCAATTTGTGGATGCTAATGCATATAAGACAGGGGAAAAAACTCTGTGAAAAGACATTGAAAAGACAACAATTCTCATTTATCGTGATTTAGCTCCTTGCAAATGTGCAAACCAAACATAATTCTAGAGGTTCCACAAAAATATTAGAAAAAACTTTTTCACTGTGAGGGTGACAGAGCATTGGCACAGGCTGCCCAGAGAGGTTGTGGAGTCTCCTCCTCTGGAGACATTCAAAACCTGCCTGGACGCGTTCCTGTGTGACCTACTGTAGGTGATCCTGCTTTGGCAGGGGGGCTGAACTAGATGATCTTTGGAGGTCCCTTCCAACCCCTAACATTCTGTGATTCTGTGATTCTGTGAATTAAGAAAAAACTTAGAAAGATAGTGAAACTTGGAGGAAAAGTACCTTAATGGCAAGTAAAATAAAAGATACATTTCTCTGATATCACATGTCCACACTTTGTGTGACTGCCTATGTGTGTCCATCCTTGCTTACATACATATTTCTGTATGTGTGGGTGCAAAAGAAGTCTAGCTCTCTATCAAAAGCATGCTTTGGAATGAGTAACTCTTGTGCAACATTTTTAAAATTATGTATTTTTAAACAATTTTTTTACCTCACTTTATTATGAAATTGTCTGCAAGCCATACTCATTCTTGGGAAATTAATTGAAATACCAAGCCGAGGTAACTGAGTCAAACACCTAGAAAATGTGGAAAGACCATTTTCTTTTAACTTTTCTTTTAGGATAAAGATAGGAATAAACTGTTGTCTATGAAAAATAAAACACCTAAAATAAAAACAAATGCTATTAATTTCTGTAAACACCATAAAACAGGATCCAAAACTTTAAACTGTAAATCACTAAATAACAAGGATTATGCTAAGCCGAGTAAACACAGAAATATTTGAATTTCATTCTTTCCAAATTTCCTTGCACTTGAAGCTCCAAATGGAACTTGAACCTTAAAAACCAGAAACTATTTTAGAGCATTTTATTGTTGGAAGGTGATCAAGAGGATGTAGCCTAGCCTTAACAGGCTATGACTGGCACCTGAGGTTAGACCTTCAAACAACAAACTATTGGCAGTGACAGCAAGAACAAAAAAGTTAAATGTCTAGTGTACAGGCTTTGGATCATAATTATTTCATAAGTATTTTACGTCCAAAATGAAACAGAAGAAAAATAAATAATGTACTTAGTGGACACTTTCACATGTACGGCATTTCCACTCAAAATCTGTATTTGCTTTCTCTTTTTATTTTTAAAGTAAAAGATTAGAGATTCTTCCAGACTTGGAAGATTAAAGAAATATTTATGCTGTTGACATTCGTTTTCTTTTCTTAATTGCTTATGACTTAAGAAAATATTAATCCATGTTTTCTTGATTTTGCATTCTTACTGAAGTGTTTATTTGCTTCTTCTCAACATGTAAGTTTGAAACTCTATTTCAGACACAAATAAATTCAAAGAAAGATTATCTTGTTTTACATAACTAGAATATGTGTTCAGCAATGTACTAACTGTAATTTGGCCAAGATCTACTGAAGATATGAAGGAATTCTCTTTTAATAACCATTTGTGCATTATTTATGGTTCCCATATGACTTCTGCTGCCATTTGAGGTATGTGTTTGTATTGGGTTGGCTCAGCCGGATT
>NW_009731089.1:0-37691 GCF_000703405.1 Apaloderma vittatum | reverse complement strand
CGGCGAAGCGCAGCCGGGGCGGGGGAAGGGAGCGTGGGGATGGATAATGCTTCCAACAGTCTGGTCGTAGTCTGGTAAACAGACTAGAATTGTGGGCTAAGTCCTTTTCCTCAGGCTTTGCACCAAGGCTGAGATCAGATGACTCAGTCCGGACTCATTATTTTAATAGCCTACAGCTAGTTCACATAGCAGCAGGAGTCCACAAAAAAGGCATTTAATTGTTGAAACTCAAACTGGTACATTGTAACTGCAGATTATAGTATTCAGATTTAAGCGATTCAAGTAATTTATAAAGCTTTTGCGTGAGCAAACTGAAAGTTAAAATACTGATATTGTAATAAAAAGTAAATAAAAGGTACTTTTGTACATTAAGGCCCAATTAAAGAGCATGATTTCATTTAACAAACTTAAAACAGGCAGGTGATATTTGCCAACATTACTACAGCTGTGTTTTACATTAGGAAATTAATTAAAATAGTCACTTAGATTTTTTTTTTTTCCACTTGCAAGTGTTGAGCCTTTCTGTATTACACCATGTATTTACTCTTCAGTCATTGTGTTACGGTGCATTTGAAATCTCACTTGGCAGACTGCATCACAACTTTGGGGCTTTTTTCTTACCTAATGAAAGACCAGCTTTCTGCAGTAACGCCGGCGAAGCAGATCAAACAGCGCTGAAGGAACTTCCCTGCTGTCTGCCTGAGAGGCAGCGCATTGTTAGTTATTCAGATGTCAGTCCTTTTCTTCCGCATCCTAGCAGGGTTTCACTGGTTTCATCAGATCACCCCGAGCTGAAGGTGGGAGGGTGGCTGCCGGCGAGGGGCTGGAGGGAATGGTTTCGGTTAGACCCAGCGAAACTGGGGGATTTACTGCTCTTGCATTCGTGCCTGGGTCTGGTGCAGTAGCACACCCCGAGACTAATGGGGACAAAATATCAAAATGCAAATCAGCATTCTGCTTTTATACTTCACAGCTGAATAATGGGACCTCAGGAGTTATTCTTGATTCTTAGGTACTTTTTTCGCCCTTCCCCTCTAAATGACTAGTACAGTGATTACGTAATGAACTGTTAACTTTGTCAGTCATTTGTTCCTCCAGGCAAATCATCTTAAAGTGTAGAAAGGTACATTTTTAAAATAGCAGGTAATTAAAGAAATGAGAATTTGTTCTTTTTGTATGAAAGAACAAAAACGCATCTGATAATTACCTTCTCCCTTCTCCACTTTCCCTTGTCTATTTTCATCTGAACTTACTTGCCTTTTAGGAGGAATCTTTCTTATCAGCTATTTTATGCATGCATGTCTCACGACAGAGTCTGAAGGACTGGGAGTGTTCAATTTGCCGTTTTAGTGGGGCTGAGTTGTTTGCAAGTTGCTATCGTCCTTCCAAACAACTCATGATGCCTGAAGATTTGGTTTATTAAGACCAGACATTTCACATTCCTAATGTTAAGATTGCTGCAATTTTCCATTATAAGCTTTACCCCACCCAGTCCTCTGAATACAGATTTATAAATCAATTTTTTAAAATGCTTCTCCATTTCTTTGCTTACCCTTTAAGCTTCAGAGAGCATCTTTTGAGCTGAATGCTCTTTCTCAATGGGAGTATCATATTCTCTATCAATGTTCTCCTAAACAGATTTAATGTTTCTTTAAAAATAAAATCAAACAAGGAATGAAATGTGACTTTAGTGTCTATGTGTTTGAAAGAAGATCAGCATCTACACATTTTACAAATTAATTTATTATGCAGCTTATTACCACAGTTTCTGTTTACCATATTTTTGTTGAGCGGATATTCTGGATTGTTTACTGTATCAGTGCTGCTGCAGGAGCCACTGCAGCCAATATGTGATACATTTCTGAAAGACTCAAAAATATGTTGCTTAGTGTGTTTGACTACCACTGTGTAAAATAACGAAGGCTGGCTTACTTATGCACGTTGATATTTGACATCCTTAGACCTAATAAGCAACACTTTGTGATAGTATCTATTTTTAAATTCTTGCTTGATGAATTGGTTTTGGGTGTTGTCTTGAATTCTCAGAAGAATTCACTGTGAAATGACACAAGACTACCCAGACTTAAAAAACCCCCCACAAAACATTACATAAATAAAATATCTGATATTTCAGCTCCCCGCTTCTTAAAGCTAAATATCCTTGAAACATCAATAAACGCCAACCAAGTCCAACAGTAAAAGTGCATGTCGTGCGTACACAGATCTATTTCTGCATAGGACTGACTGAAAGAAATTGTTTTTACATAAATAGTTATAATAAGCTCTTCAAGAAGGAAAGAGGGTGGACCAGTAATGGAAAAAAATACAGTATTTTAGGTTAAGCACATCTGAAAGTAAAATGTCTGCCTGGAACTAGGCAATTTGTCAGTACCAGAGCCTCTGCAGAGAGCCAGAGCAGGGCTGGTACACTACTTAGTCCCAAGTAAGAACTATTTTGAGATTCCTGTCAAGCTTAGGAGAGTCAGACTCCTTATTTTTATTCTATGAGTAGCTTAATTCCACCTTCTCCAAGGAATATGGAAATTTATTAAAGTTTACAATTTCTACAAATAAAAAAGCAGATGCAATTTAACTCCCACACACCTTCTTCCCACTAAAATAAAAGTTAGATTTTTACTCTGCCTTAGAGACTTTTGCACTTCAGTCATGTGAAAGTATAGACTAATCTAGTAAAGTCAGAAAATGTGAAAGTAACAGTTTTTAAAATACTGAAATTGAATAGGTTGAGTTAGAGTATTACTGAAAAGGTATCATCAGGACTTTTTTGTGTGAGACCGTCTTTAGTCAGTATAGTAACTTCATATTAGAGAAATTAATTAGGGGTTTTGTATATGTGAAACGAATTTTAAAACTATTAACGTGCATTTTTTATATTGTCTGTTTTAAAAAACACTTGAAAAGTACAAGTAGTCTTTTGTATTTTGCGTCGATCCACTAAGATTCTCATCTTGGTCTCGGTGATGTATTAACAAGAATATGAACTGAAATGTAAGGATTCATGGAGCTATATTTAACAATTAATGAAGCAGTGAACCATAACGTATCTGTTGCTCGCAGCAGGCAGTGCCTGCTTTGTTCGTTACCGGCCCTAAGCAAAGCCAAGGCTGGTGAATGTCCTCATCAGCCTGTTCGTCAGCGAGGAGAGGATCGTTTCTGCAGCTACAACTGCTGCGTTGTGCTAAAGGCAGGGGTTCGCTGCAGCGTTTTGAAGATCTGCCCCAACTGCGCCAAAGTCTGCGAATGTTTTACACCAGCCAGATGCTCTTTTTCTTTTTTTTGCCATGGCAAAACGCTGGAGTTAGTTTGATAAGAAGTAAGTTGATGCCGAGGCGGAGCACAGCAATAGTGAGCTCTTCAATCGGATGTGCTTGAGAAGGGTTATCACGACTTTTAAAACTCGATGTTTATTTGTGACAGAAGTGACTATCCTGCCAAACAGGGGGTGCCTTCCTGCTAATTATGTCCTTAAAGTATCTCTTTCGCTAAACTGTTGCCTCACACTCCATAGAAATCACAGAATATCCAAGTTGCAGATGAGTTATAGCTCCCTTCTCAAACTTAATCTTTTACTTCAAAACAGGGTGGAAAAAACTGAGGAAGGAGTGGGAGGGGAAAGGAGAAAAACTAGTGATAAGTTTCTAATGTTTTGTAAATTACTGTTGCCCTCTTAAATCGATTTTGGTGAGCTCTAATTTTGTTCCTTTGAAACACAGAAATGTCATTTGTTTATTTTAAAAATAGCAGAAAGATGATGTGGGTTTCTCCTCGAGTCCCGGTCATCCATCTAGGGGATAATTAATGAATTTCTATTATGAATTAAATATCTAAAACAAGACTGCATCTGTCCTGCTTACATTACTGTTCTGATATTATCTATCCATTTTGCATTTTTTCTGTCAATTTAAAAAAATATAAAATAAAATGCACTCCTTGGTTTTGCATTTGCTGCATGAACTATGCACATTCAGGAAAGAAAAGGCCAAAATACCATGTTGTTTAAAAAACAAACAAACAGAAACCTTAAAAAAGCCCCAAGCAATTCCTTCTTTGAAATATCGAGAACAGAACATTCATTTCTAAGTAAGTAGCTATTTTTATGGAACATACAACACTGATTACTTTTTTTTTAGTTGGTGCTCTGTGGAAAGTAGATATAGGACAATAAGTATAAGCATGGTACTAACAGAATAAAGGAAGAGTAAAAAAACCAAAAATACAGAAGAAAAGGAATTCACAAAGCAAAAATATTAACATAAATATATAATAAATAAATAAATCTGAAAGGGGAAGGTAGTGATTATGTCCAGTGTTAGGGATATATGTTAGTCTTAATATGAAATGTAATTCACTTTGACATTTTTGTCTATTCAAGAAATCAAAATTCCTTTTTAGTTTTTTTCATACTGTGTCTGTACCAGTGAATAAACAAGCATGTTTTTCTGTAGACCAGTGTATGGTATGGGGTTAGGTAATCACTGCTTTATTTTTCATCTGTTTGAGTGACAATAGATTTTTTGGCATATCTCCATCCATTAGCTCCACTTACATATGTTTAAATATGAAATTGCTCAATTGTCTGAATCAATTTTCCATGCTAGAAGCAAAAAATATCTACGTGGTGGGTATTTTATTGTGCCTTACTGTATCTTTTAAGAATGTGTAAAGAACAGACAATTAAAGTAATGCTGAACTCCACGTGTTGAAGAGATTTCCTAAGGTTGCAGCCTTGAGTCCAGTGACAGCAGAGCGGGTATGACTGTGTGTTGTATTCCAGTCTTTTCAGCGATGAGGCAGAAATGCAGTGCCTTAACTTTCTTTTTAAGGTACCTGTGCATTCTAATAACCTCTGCTACATCTGCTGGAGATGCCCATATTCAGAGGAATGTGTAATACACTGTAGCTGATTTGGTAGCGATAATATTTTTTACATCTTGAGAAAACAGGTTGAATGATGGAAATGAAAGAATTGTACTAGCAATAAATTATTCCTAGGACTAATAAAAGAAATCTGATTCTGTGCCGTGTCTCTAAGGTACTGATCAGCTTGTCATAAATATTCTTTCTTTAGGACATAGGGAAAGCTTTCGATAGATGAGTCTGAGTACAACTGGTACTGAGAATGAACACTGAATTCTTCTGTAAGACCTGATCTCAGATGAAGGTGTATGTTGAAGATCAACTTAAATGCATGGTGTTTCTACAATATATGTAGGGCTGCAACTGTCCTGTCTGGAAACTTAGAAATTTAATGATTAAGTTGATCTCGTTAGGCCCTGTTGTGAAATGTGATTTGGGGAATAATTGAGAGCGGATTATTATTTTGTACTGTTTCTTCACATTTTTAATATTTTATCTGAAATAACAAAACTCCCTTTAGCTTGTTTTTCCTTAAATCATATTTTAGCACTATGTAAATGCTCTGTAAATAGTGAGGAGGGAGGTCAGCGATTATGCACACATCTTAATGGGGCTTTTCATGCTGACATTTCTTTTTAGGGTTTTGCTAAAAATGTAATGGAAGATCTCTAAAGAAAAAAATTGCTTGATAGCTTCTGTGAAGCAAGAGAGGTTTGTACAGAGCTGCAGAACACTTCTGTTTCCCTACCCTACAAAGACTGGTATGTGAGAGTGCTCAAGGGTGTTCATCAGATAATTTGAGTTAATGGATGGAATGAAGCTTGCTTATTTATTTCTTTCCTCATTATCACATAAACAGTGTAGTAAGGCGAAGTTCAAGTGAGAAAAGCCATTCATCCTTTCCAGGAGACAAGACAGCTTACTCCTGAGCTCCCACCTTTTAGATTTCCCCAGATTTCTTCTTCTTAATCTAATAACAGTTCAACCTAACAGTTGTATTCCCAGCATTAGCTAAGTCAAACCACGTGGCTTTGTCTTTGCTTGTAGTGGCAGCAAAAGGTGCAGAGGACAGTTCCTAAAATTGCAGTTTATTTGGATCTCACTTTTATAACTACCCTTACCCTCGGGGTGAATGTGTGTGTCTGGGGCTCTTAGAACTGTGTGTAGTAAGAGTTTATGATAAACTACCTCTGACATCGTCATACCTGAGGCACGATCCTGAAACAATCGGTACCCGCTAATAGCGCAAGCAAATTCCTGGGAGAGTGTGTTCTTCTGTTCGTTCTTGATTCCAAAACTTTTTGGGGTGACGGGACTTACAAACATTGCAAAGGTTTGATTTGAAAGGGCTTTTTATCACTTGAACATCACCTCTGCTTTTTTGTGACTTTTTATATTGGTAACAACAGCTAACTCTGTCTGAATTATATTGCCACCTATATGGAAGGTTGTGCAATATTTTCCATTATAAGACTGTTTCAGTTGCTTATTATGTTGCCAACATTCAGCTGTTTGGGCTGAAGTTTTCCATGCTGGGTGTCTCCTGGAGGGTGAATTTCTTGGGAAAGTTTCAATAAAAATACTTGAACCATTCCAGGTAATGAAATACTATATTTTTTGCTCATGATTATTAAAGTTCTTGCAAGCACTTGATTCAGAAATCATTGCACTTACCTGTTACCTATTTTGGAGCAGGGAGTTGGATTAGGAAGGTGAAAGGGCAAGGAAAATAAAAAAAGGCGGAAGAGATTTCTTTCTAAGGAGTGGGCTCCTCCCTGGTGTTATGAACCATCTGCAAGAAAGCACACCAGCCCTGTACTTGTCGGGTGAACGGCTGGGAACTGAGTGATTCTCCTTGTTTCCCTGTGCCGGTGTGGCATATTAGATTTGGAGAGAGAGGCTTACGAGGCATAAACACAGTCCTGTGCAACAGGGAAGATGGCTGAAATCTGCATTGTGGTGGAAATGGAGGAGGGGCAGGGTTATGGAGTTTAGAATAAGAGTTGAAAATAGTAGAGGTGGATTTGCTCAGCAAGTAAATGGACCTGAAGATGATGAGAAGAGACTATTAAAAAAGGAGATCGGATATAGCCGAAGTGATCCTAGAGCAACCTTTGGCAGTTACAGTTCATTTTCTGTTTCCCACACATCTCGTGCATTTAAATGACGCAGAGAAAACGATATACAATCGTGTAATTTAGAGACCAGTATTCGACTTTAATTCCAGCATGTTTCATTTCTGAGCACTTGATGTTGCAACCATAATGTACTTCCGACACGAAAATTAAGGCCTTAGTAGGAAATGTCGTTCTATACCCATCATTAAAATGCTTATATTGTAAGCTTTGAAGAACGCCACCATAGTTAAGCACAAGTATAATACTGCATTTCAAGTAAAATATTGAAAAGTGTTTTATTTTAGTCCATTTAGACGTTTCCTTTTCAAAACCATAGCCATTTATTATTCAAAACCACTGCCATTTATTTATTTATTATTGAATTTATTTTGAATAAATTCAAATTTCCGTCATTTTTGTGGACTTCAACTAGACTGGTTATACCTCAGTATTATTTTAACGTTGTTATTTGTGGCCAAGTTTATTAAGTAACAGAGTTCATTCTGCTGCTTTTAATGTGTCATGCTTGAGGTTATCTTCCAAGTTTCCAAGGATTTATAATGTTGCCATAACATTTTCTTAAGGAATAAGGCTTCCCATCCAGAAACAAGTGTACATCATAGTACAAATTCCAAGTATAGTGAATTAGACATTTCCTAGTTAGAGGAAGGCAAATGTGTTCTGAATGCCCATTTTATTAAGATCCCTTTGCTTGTTTTATTCCTGAACAAAATTTATACATCTCTTTGGGGACTGTTTTGTCAATAATAACTGCACCCTTCTTTAGCGAAGAAAAATTTAAAACTGAACTGTTACTCTGGATGTCTGCTTTTTAAATATTAACTTCATAAAAATGCCATATCTGTGTTTGACATGATGTATTGTCTCTGCTCAAAGAAGATAAGCTGTCATGTCATAATACCTGTTTATTACTGCCTGTGGATTGTGTGTTGTTGTTATGTATCATGGCAAAGATCCACTTATTAATGCCTCCATGGTATGGATGGACGGGATACATCTTTATTGCTTTAACGGTACTTAACATTTTATGCCACTGTGTTTCGAGGCTGCGTTAAACTACACAAACCTCTTTTGAAAAAGAGCTAAGTTTTGATATCAAGGCCAGATTTTTCTTTCATATTTGGCACAGATGCCTAAAAACCTCTTCCCAGGAGCTGATTTTTCTCAGAGGTCTCTCCATCGGTGCAGTCAGTTCTAGACTCAGGGTCAGCTTCCACCCAAACAGCCTGTGTGTTGCAAGCAGTTGCAAAATGTTGGATTTCTGTGGAGCCTAAATGAATATAGTGATTCATATTAAACTGTTGGTTGAGGCCCAAAGAGGAAGCTGGACTGTCCTGCAGCACCCTGTTGCAGATGCTGTGGCAGATACTATGTGTTACTGTGAGACCTCGTCTGACCTCATGGTCACATTCGATGCGATTGTGTGGTTCTATGGCCTGCGAAATGGGTTTGTCCAGCCAGCCTGAGCCTTCATATGACAGCAGGATAAAAACTGTGAAGCAGATGTGTGGCAATATTCCTCTCTCTCTGTGGCACCTGCTGCTCTTCAATTGTAGCTAAAGGTGGATCTCGCAGTCCTCTATTAGATTCTGGAGGAACATTAGGGCTTGCTTCCAAGTCTTCGCATCTGATAAGGAACATCAAGTCACACGACAAGCAGTTTGGTCACATAGAAAATATAGTTGTTGCACGGCAAGAAATGTGGTAGAAAGATGGGTTGTCACCAGCTAGCAGCCAGGTACCCCCACAGGCCACTTCCTCACACCCCCACAGCCCTGGCTCCAGCAGGATGGAGGGGAGAATAGGAGGAGCAGGAGTGAAAAAACTCATGGGTTGAAATAAAAGGAATCGCATACCTGGCACTGTCACAGTACTTAAGTTGCGTTAGGCCTTCAGCAGCACGTACCAAGGCTCTACAGAGAGAGCTCATTTGATTTTCAAGAGCTGGGAACTCTGGTTTGTGGAATTGCGGTTTAACTGGACATCTTTTATGTCAGGCAACATTGTCTAAAACCTTTAGAAAAAGGATATGATTATCCTAGGTTGGAAATTCAGTATCTGCACAATCTAATCCATCCCATCCCTTCGACCCTCAGATTCAATACATTTGCCCCTAACATTTTTCTCCATTATAGCTACTCAGCTACTTTTTCACAGAAAGATTGAGTGTAGTTATTGTAAAGAATTGAGTATAGTTATTAAAATATTGTGTGCAATGCTTGTCTCTAGTTGGAGTTTAAAATAAGTGTGTGTTTGTACATGATGCAAATGTCTGATGTAAATCCTATTGAAATCAGAAGCAAATGGCCCAGCTCTTGAACACTGGAATAAAGCTGTTCATGGAAGACTTTGTATTCTTGAAATCTGTGTGTTGCAGAGGAACTCATCATGGCTGACATGACATGTTAAGCCCCCTTTGGTCACCGAGGGTGGAAAATACTTTACCTAAAGCTTACTTGCAGAGAGTGTTTCAAGCCTCTCATCCTCATGACTGTCCTTGTTCTAGATTTATGACTGATGCAGCTCGACGTGAGCAGGAGTCTTTGAAGAAAAAGATTCAGCCGAAACTCTCTTTGACTTTATCAAGCACAGTGTCCCGTGGGAATGTATCTACTCCACCTCGCCACAGCAGTGGAAGCCTTACTCCTCCAGTCACCCCTCCAATCACTCCCTCCTCTTCATTTCGCAGTAGTACTCCTACAGGTAAGCACCTATGCTTCAGTTTATCCCAAATAAACTAACAATTTTGCTACATGATATTTGGAGAATGATAGACATACTGCAGCACTGGGAGGAAGAAGCCCTAAAAATAAACCAGAAAACCTTTGGGCTCTTTTATTCGCATTTGATTTGCAGTTGCTACAATTTGTTTGGGCATTTGTTTCCAAACCTTTTGCTAAAGCAGAGGACACTCACTTTAAAGTTGGTGGCTGAAATTATTACACTAAGAAACTAACCCTGGCAGAAACCAGAAATACCAAATGTGCAAAAGACCCTCAATGTATCAGGAGAGCTCTTCACATGGTACAGTGTCAAGTTAAGATACAAGTACAAGTGATCAGAATCTTCCCTCTGGTACCCCCCTTTTTTTTTATTTTTTTAAAGTTAATAGATAAATGAGTTGACAGGGAGGAATGTTCAGCAGCTGTCATCGTGTAGACATGATTTTCATCAGGAAACTGTGTTCAAAAAAATTAATAAAAAAGTGACCCGTGTTTTCTTCAAAAATTACTCCAGTGATTTTCCCAGGTATTAAATTCCTGGGAATTTTTTGCGCTGAGCGGAGAAAGTGAAAATTGCTTACTATGCTGAACCACATCTCTCGGCCCAAGTCAGTCTGGTTTACATTAGGTAGAGATCTTGTCAGATAGTTCTGATAGGCTTCAGGTTAAATACCAGTATTTCCTTCTAAAAATGTGTATAAAACTAATATTCTGCTCTGTAACAAATAGGCTCAGCATATTCTCCTTATTAGATCACATGAGCATCTCTGCTTTGATAAACTGCTATGCCATGTGTTTCAGATAAGATACTTAATGTTTTAGTATTAATGATTAAATGGAAAAGCTGTAGCAATCCTTGTGACTCTATGTAGGAGTTCTGAAATGAATGGGTTGTTCAGTGTGTCCCTAGACATGAAAAAGAGAAGCGTGCTGAGAACAGTGAAATTATAAAGTCCTAACATAATACAGAACATTTTAGAAGTAAGATTTTCTTAATCGCCTCCTATTTAAAACAAACTGATTCATTTCCTTGACATCTGCAGGATGTCAAGGAATTTCTGCTTTCTTTTGTTTTACTTTTTGTGCAGTTCCTCCTGGGAAGGCTAATTCATGATGTGGTCAGGTGGTATAACTGCACATCTGTCGGGAACATTGGTAGCAATGTACTCTTTGAAACATTCTCCGTCAAATACTAAAGAAAAAAGCCAATATCTGTCTACTGAAATACTTTTATGATTAATATATTTTCCTGACTTTTAAAGTTACTCAGAATGTGGTTTTACCTGTAGCTAGGAGAATCAGTTTGTTTTGGCTGAGTTTCTGGGAGTCCTCCTTGCCAAGTTATAAATAATAGCAGCCTCCACTTTCTGCACCTGTTCTTCCAGGTTCCCTGTTGGAGTGATGTTCCAAGGTTAGGGTTTGTAACAGCCTGGTAGCAAAAACTCTGTGTTCCTTCTTGAAGATTTTTTTTAACTATCAAGTGAGTTACATTTCAGGAGCCTCAACACAGAGCTTCCACTTTCGTCATGTTACAAGTATTTCTAGACCTAAAATAAGCATTGAGATGTTTCTGATAACTACAGATTTTTTTTTTAAGTCTTTGCTTGGCACAGGATTTTATTCTCTGTCATGGTTCTGACTTAAGTAGATGAGGTGCTCCGCGGCAATTTCCTTTTCGGTACCAGTGCCGCGCCTGCAGAGGGAGCCCGGGAAGACCAGCAGACTAGTTTAAAATCGGCAGCTCAGGTGTCTCTTGTTGGCTGATGCGAATCTTTTTACCTCAAGTGTGACTATACATGGCAGTTGACTAGCAAGGCAATAAAACCAGGTATAGTTAGGCAAGATCTGTTTTAGGGAAATAATTTAGAGTACACTAATTGTCCTGCATTTCAGCCTTGTGGTGCCTACACAGCTTTCGAGCCCTACAGGCATACCCTCCACTGCATCCAGTGAGAATAAGGAATATTGCTGTATTCTTTCAGTGCAGTCCTGTTTGTTTTGTACCCTTGTTAACTCGTCTCTGAATACAGGTTAAACGTGTGTTGTGGTAACCTGAGAAAACAAAGAGGCTGTTTTACCTTATGTTGTCTGAAAGGACGTCATCTGGATTGATGTTAAGTATTTGTTATAATTCAGATATAATCATTGTCCTCATCCTCCTGTGCTTTGTGAAAAATAGAATGAGATTGCTTTGACCTGATCTATTAATGAAAAATTCAGAGCAGTAGTTTCTTTTTTATTATCTCCCATCTCAGTCATTTAATACTTTGTTAGGGTACCAAACCTGAGCAGTACACCTGGTGTTACTCGTCCTGTACAAGGTGTAACTCCCAAGTGGTGCCACTTCAGATGCCAGAGAGCAAGCACACCTTACAGGTGAGTGAGAGGGCATGCAGATGGGCACGTCCCTCAGCAGAGAACATCTGTCCCTTATGTCCGTTTGCTGTTCTTGGTTGAGGTAGAAAGCAGGAGTCTTGCTAATCTTGGCTTTCCTAGGTGGAGTAGTCTTAGCTCTGGTGAAGCTAGCAGCTGCCCGAATCCCAGTGGCCTTTGTGCATATCCGTACAGCTAAGTCCTGCTGTTGCTTGATGCTGTTGTCGTTTTTCAGCAAAGCGAAATTTCATCTAACGATCTCTCATCCACGTATTGACCAGACGCAAACCCACTTTGCTCGTGAAATTTGATAAGAAACAGTTCGAGGTGGTTTGGCTGCAGAGAATGTTTGTTAAAGTTTGGCAGTAAAAATCCATGCCAAAAGACTACAGGCCAAATTCACAGACGGAGCCGAGCTGCTTCCAAGCTGACACACGTACACGCTGCAAATGCTGCCTGTGTGTATATATCCACCTCTGGTGTGTAAGTGAGATTATTCATGTGGAAGCAAAAAAATTCAGCAAAGTGTGCTCTTTAAGACTCTTAGGTGATGAGGAAGACGTGTATTTATCTGCAGACTCTATACGCGTTAGTCCCCTGAACTGGCCCGTCTGTGGTTTTGGTGGGAAGTAGAAATGCATTAGTTAATTTTCTGTACCTCCCTCTGTTCCCTCGGGGGTAACTGGCGTGTCCTCTCTGCTTACATTTGGCTTTTTGTTCCTTCTCCGGTAACAAGTTTTCTCTTCTTCATAGGACCTTCATCCTTTTAACGATTGCAGAATGTTCACTTTAAAAATTCATTCCAGGTTGTTTTTTTCGGTTATGGTTTTTTGTTGTGTGTTTTTTTTAACAATAGTGTTTCCCAGGAGACTGCATTTAGCAGGCTTAAGTGCTCTTGTTAGAGTTGCAGGCGCGATTTAGCAAAAGAAATGGTTCCCATCAGCAATACAGACTCCTTAGGGTGGTAGGGAAATATAACTAAGTAGCACCAGCGCATAGCTTATTTTGGAAAGATGTTAACAGTCTGCAAACATTGAAGTATCTCTTTATTTAAGGAGCACTCAATTAAGTCACAAGAACTTATGTTGTCTTTATTTTTAAATGTCAATTTTCAACCCACAAAACTAATGAAGTCTAGTTATGAATAAAAATTGGGCTGACATTGCATCTTTAACATACGCTGTTAATTTTTTAAATGTTTTCATACATCTATGTGGCTCACAGATGAAATTTCCACCCATAACTTCCTGGCTTTTGAGTGCAAATCAGAGCATTGACATTCCTCTGAAAAGTATGATACGTCTTCATACTGAAAAGCTTTAAAAAAGCTTCAGTGGTAGTCACTTATTGGTAATTCAGTATTAAAATAACCTGGTCCTGATTTTAGTTACTAAAGTAGTTAATAGTAATGAATCTCAGACTTATAAAAAATATTTTAAAAATAAATCCACTTTTGCATTGAAAGAATGCCAAAAATCATCTGAAATGGCTGGTTTGTGTTTGGTTGATTTTTCCTTCCATATTTAGGACAGTTTTCTAATCTTTGATTTTTTTAAATATTCCAGACCTAGGATAGTAAATTTCAGCCTGTAGTGAAGTTTTGCCCTTCTTATAAATTCTAAAGGAAGAGTTTCTTACTACCAACTGGCTTTTTAATGGCTCAACCCTAAACTCTTGCCCACCCTCTTAAAAAAAAGCTGGAATATTTGAAAACCTCATCATTAGCATGACATTTTGCACTGGAGAAACTGGCTCTCAGGCCTCCTTTCCTCTTTATTTGGATTTTTAATAGATCACACGTTACAACATTAATGCTGCTTTAATAGGTTTACAGACCTCCTCACTGCCTGGCAGCATTGGGCAGCGGCTGGTCCTGGCACCGAGCATTGGGGATGCTCCGGTTGGCTGAAAGGGCTGCGGCTGTCCGTCAGTCCTTCCGCTTCTACCGGGGATGGAAGAGTGAAGTTTCCCTGGTGGGAGGTCAGAGCTGACCCCACCAGAGAACTGGCAAGTTCCGTTTTGATTTGCGGCTCTCGTTTGAGGAGGTGACTACTGGCTTATCTTATTCATTAGGATAAATGCCTTTCCGGGGAGTCATATTTGTGCAGTCGTTTTTGTCTGACTGCATTTGAAAGATTTTATCCTTCCTTTATATGGCAAGTTTTCTTGAAATTTCCACTATCTCAATCTCAATATTTACCAAAGTGACCCCATTTTCTACCCAGAGGAAATACCTAACCTTTCAATGTTTTTTTTTTCTTTCTAGTAAAACATGAAAGTAATAATTACTTTTAATTTGGAGTAAAAGTTACTCTGTAGGATTAGCTTTAAACTTTAGGGAATCTAAGATCTAAACAGTGATATTGTAACCAAATATTCCTAAAAATAAAAATATTTTAAGACTTAAAAAAAAACCTCTGAGGCTTTCAAGGTAGTATTATTGATGTAGAGACCACTACATTTACCATCTGAGGATACTGTTTGAATGATGATTTAGTGTGTCTATAGTACTTGAGTATTTTTTTAGATATATAGAGCATATTCTTCAACTGAAATCAAGACTGCTTTGTAGCTGTGTCAGTAATCCTAAAGCTGTACTGTTTCAGCCAGTTAGAACAGAGCCTGTGAAATGGGCCATCTTTTCTTCTAATAAATCATACTAGTGGTGAGCCATGACTTTATATAATACATGATTTAAAGACAGAAAGTGAAGTTCAGTATATTTTCAATCCAAAAAACCCCCCCAGGGTTCACCTATTGTGTATTTTTCAGAGCCTGATATAAGTAGAAGTACTTTTGATACCTAGTATGGCTGCATTCTTAAATATGGACAATGATTTTCAATATGTTTGTGTTTGTTGTAGAGAGAAATCATGTTCCATTTACATCATTCAGGAATATCTTCTAAGATTAAAATATTGTGTCTATAAAATTAATAGATTCTTATAACTCAGGCTATTAATTTTATTCAGCTGGATTTTGTTCAGGATTCAAATGCTACTACTGGCAAAACAGTGACCAAAAAATTACCGCTTCCTTCTTGTGTTAACAAAAATTCTTGCTACTGATGCAGTAATTTAGAACGTCATTGTTCCCTCTATGGGTGACTGACTGACAGAGGAGGAAAGTCTGCATATTACGGCTAAAGACCTCCTTTTTGCTCTTAGTAAAGGCAGTTGGGACTCAGAAAGGAATCTGTAAGGATCCACCTTGCTTCTGGTCCACGAAGGACCTGTCTGTTGTGGGACCTTTGTTTTTGGGAAGCACTGTGTGGCAGTTGATGAGTTTTCCCAATAAACTTTGTTGTCACAAGTAGTTATCTCAGTGACACGAGATATTGTTCCTATAATTCTGCTCTATAGCATTTGTCTTCATGGATAGCTCATGAAGGAATCCCAAGGACCTTCTCTGGAGCCTGTTTCATTTTCTTTTCCAAAAAGGCAAAGAAAAGTACCCCTTGTGTGCGGGTAGTAGCAATCAAAAACGCAACAGTAACCAGCCACCGGAATTGGGCGTTGAAATAGAGTAGCAGGCTTGCTGGAAACTGACATGGTTTAGATTCCAAATGTGTTTCATTTTTGTTACTTTAAGTTGTTTTAAAAAAGCATCGCCTTTTGTAGTGCAAAAGCTCATTGCTCTGCGTAGGTATGAAGGCAGCTAGCGTTTCAGTGCCGTTCCCATATGTTCCACTTTTTCAACAATGAAGGAATGGTACGGCACAGACAGCTGTTGCGCAGGGTGCTGTAGCAGCGCGTTAAACAGAGGCCAGCAAGAGAACAGATCTGCTCAGTAAAGCTGCTTTGTAAATTTGAAGTGGACAGTAGAAATATAAATAACAGGGGAGGTGCCCTCAACAAATGAGATGGGGACTGAGAGGAAAAGAATTTAGGTGCTCTAACATTTTTTCTTTATGGGTGTGCTATGAATACATAGCCAAATGAAACTGAATTTGTAGCAGAACTGCTATTTATATCAGAATCTCTTTGGCTTCTGTCAGCAGGTGGCATTTCTGAACTCCATGTTAGGTTGATTCAGAGTAGACTGTGAACCGTGAAATGTGCTCTTCATTTGATAATCTGCAACAGCTCTTTCTTTGGGCAAGGCACATTGGCTCAATACTGCTGCAGAGAGAGCTCTGCTGTGGTGGGCTCTGTTTTTTTAAGGATTGTGCACTGCAAAATATCTTTCAATTAAGATTTTAAAGGTGCTTGAAACTAGACTTGGGACAAATCAGCGGAAATAAATACATTTGCCAACTTTTTGAAAATCATGCTACAATGTACATGTACCTCATACTCCCTGAGGATGTGGCTGCCTGACTTGAAGCGCAGAGCAAGCATTTTGCCAGACAGGAATCAAGTATTCTGCACTTCAGAGTCCCAAGCTCAAGAATTTAGATACACACCAGAGCCGAACTTCAGCCATTCGCTTCAAAACCGCTTTGCCTGCCTTAGCATGTTTTAAGTGATCAGGTTTAATTATTACACCCTCTGTTAATGTGATATAGTATCATGCAGATGTAGTTGAAAAAATAATGAAAAGTAGAAATATGAGATCAAATCCCAGGGCTCTTTTATTAAGTTGTTGCCGAGAAGTGGTCTGAGAGAGCTACATTTTTGTGTGTTTGACTTATGGGGTGTCTAGCATGGTAAAGCACGAATCAAGCAAGTTGTACTGCAGCTTGAGAAAACACATTTTCGGATATCTGAGGAGCCATCTCATTAGTTGTTCAGACTGATAGAAGTTTCTCCTTGCTTAATTGCCTGTTAAGAGACTGAAGAACTTGTTTGCTATGTTTTTATTAAAAATTAGATATATAGACCCTCTCCTGTATAAACAGTATAACTAAGCTGTACTTCACAAAATGAAGGACAAATTCTGTTCTCCAACATAGTGAAAGTCTGTCTGAATGCATTTGACATTTCAGGCCTGTGAGGTACGATAAAATCTACGACAAAATATCTTGAGGCAACTGTGTTCTGGTCTGTGGTCAAACTTCCCTCTGAGGGACTTGACTGGTGCCAGGATTTTGCATTTCTGTGCAGATGATGAAAGAGAATTTCTTTATAATTATTGGAGCCAAAATGCTTCCATCTAATTGCAAGTTTGGAGGCCTATATTAATCCTACACACTTAATATATCCATATGTTTGCCCAGCATTTAGCAGTCTGAGGCACTATTCAAACAGAGCCTTATGGGTGTTCTTGTAAAAAATAAATACATAAATAGTAATTAAAAATAATGAATAGCACTGAGCAAAACAATTGATCAACACATGAGTGAACTATAATATATATGTATGCTTAGACATGGTATGAGATTTTAACACGAGCTTTTGGCTGAGGTCATGACAGAGCATGAATAATAAGTAAAATCTGTGGTAGCTTCTAGTTTCTGCCTTAAGGAGTAAAGGTTTCCAATAACAATGAAAAAATAATAAGTAAAAGTGCAATTATTTCCTGTAGGGGTTTTCTTAGCACAGGTGGGATTTGTTCCCAGCAACAGCTAAAATATGTTGATTTTTCAGGGCTAGATGCCATATTCCCCTTCTAGGGACCCAGGCTTTAACTTCATACGCATTCAGCTCTTTCTTCCAGTTATGCAGGGTGAAAAATGCTCAAGTGCTCATCCCTGTGCTTGCCTAAGTGCTGCAGAAATGGGTCCCTTTTTTTCTGGCAGTCATCTGTTGCCAGGTGGCCGTCCGAGTTCCTTAGAAAGGCAGAGAGTGTGTGTTGTATTGGTTGTTCACCGACAAAACCAAACCAAAAGAGTTGCATTCCCAGAACCTAGCGAAAGTTAAGCTTGGAGGATCTGTGGAGCAAAGATAATCTCGCATTAAATGCATAGCAACAGTGCTGTGGTCATCTCCTGGGCATGACCACGTGGCAAATAATAATTACCGACTTTATAGCCCCAAATCAAACAGCTTGAAACTGTCATGAAGACCAAGGACATGATCTTAAGTGAAACTCGCACAAATTGATGTCCCAGAGTGGCTGAAGGTCTCCACTGGCAGACGGATGTAAGTCTTCTTGCTCCGGCTTTCTTGATCATTTTTGTGGAATTCTAATAAAACAGTGACAATAAGTAGAAGTAACTTCCGGTGATGGATTAGTTTCTCATATTTCTCATTGGAGATAATCAGTAACATCCTGTAGGAGCATGGAGGGGGCTTTAGCACACAAAGTTCAAAAAGATTATGAAATGTCATTATTACATATCACCAAGATAATGCTGAGGGTCAAGAGGGGAAGTGAAATAGGTGTGCAGAAAGGAAAGGGGAAAGAGATTTTGCATCAGAAATCTAAACAGGTGAAGTGTTTACAGATAGGATTTTTCTAATTTAATCTTCCTTTTCTGTGATCTGTCAGAGAGTATCTTGATTTTTCCATGTTGTACCATTTTTTCATATGCCATTTATTGAAATCTGGCTGTGTGATTCCCTGGGTACCTGCTCTGTAGTTCGTATGGACCCTAAAAGAAGGATGAGAGTTGGCCCCAGCTTGATGGCTGTTTCTCTTACAAGAGAGGCCATGGTGTCCTCCATTATTTTGTCTCCTAGGCAAAACTAGTCCTTAAGGACGCTGCAAACCCCAGGCCCTATTTGCCATGTGGGAGTTATCTGGTTTGTTTTATGTGAGTGTGGGACTCCGTGAAGGCCACCTCCGTCAGTGCAGATGGGCCAGGGGAGCGAGGAGTGTCAGCTGAGCGTTCCCAAGGAGCACGAGGCCCCAAGCACACAACTGTGGTTCTTACAAAGTTCTGTGGCTTTGGGGTGCAGACTCTAGAGTATTTCTGCAGGGCTGTGCTAGACAAGCCAACAAAACCCACGAGCATCTTGTTTTTTCAGAGGTCTGGGTTTTCCACTGGTTGTAACCTTATAAAGAAGGAGGAAAATGATGTGGATTGTCCTTTAACGTTTTGTATCGTTTTCACAGAAGCCTGTATCATGATAATCTCTTCTGCTTAGCCCTTTTTTAACTCCATCTTGAAATAACTTGGCACCTAAGTACAAAAGGACCTATGCTACATCCACAAGATGAAATTATTTTAAAGTGGTGCTTAAAACAGTTGAAATTACTTTTAAAGTTAAAAGGCCATTTGTGAGTTTATATAGATAAAAGAAAAACTGAGGTAAAAATAGTTGATGGGGGAAAACAGGGCTTTGCTGTGAGGGGAAAATACATGACGGCTTTTTTTTAATCACAGTTCTTATTATAGCTTTCCTCTGCATTTGCTGATGCTTTGTGGGTGCATTTCCCTAATTCTGTAAAATTTCTGGTTTGCTCTTTAACTTGGCAAAAAAAATATATTGAGCCCAGTTTGCTATAAAAATATGGGGAGATGGACTCTCTTGTCAGGTTTTGTGCTTTCTAGTAGAACTCTGAATCTTGCCAGAGGAGAAAGCAGATCAAAAATTTAACATTGCATCTTATTTATCTCATCTCGCTTGCTACAGGGAGCTTCACATGAAATGTCCTGCTTGTTGTACTTCGTCTTCTCAGCCCCTTCAGAGCATTCCTGTTTGATACAGACAGAAATTGCATCAGCAATTTCAAAGCTACCGTGCTGTAGAATTGTATTTTAGTTGCACATACCTGTAATTAATTGCATGGGAATTTTCACAGTACTCTCCCCAAGGAACAATTTCACTGAAAAGCAACTGAGTTGTCTAGACTATAGCAACTCATAAAATCATCACTAGTTTTGGTTTTTGAGCTACAAAGCTGCAGCAGAAACGTGGCTTGTGGATTTAAAGTACTTGCAAGCGCAGGAACTGTTTTATAATCCCCATCGTAGTAGTCTAACCTGGCAAACTGTTTTTAACAAGGTCAAGAACAGAAAATGCGCAATAAGCTTAAAGTAAAGATTATCTCTGTGTTAATTTGTGATAGGTTTTTTTGGTGTAGAAGTGCACCCGCTATACGTGGACCTTTCTTCCTCCAAATGTGTGCAAAATTGACGTTTTGTAGAAAGCACATTGTGCCTGCCTTTCACAGCTTCTGGCATAACTGGTTTAATGTAGGAATAGGTTAATGCTCAAGAAAGGAGCTTCAGTGGTTCTGGGTAACAATGACAGCATTCATGTTTGGGTGTTTATACCGCAAGAGCCAATTGCTGGAAGGATTTTTTTATTTTATTTTATTTTTTTACTGCTTAGCTTTATAAATAATCTGCTAATTACCTTGAAAATTACTGACTGAAAGCACAAATGTTTTTCAGAAAGTTGAAAACCGTAGTTGGGCACATGAAACTTGTAGGTGCTTACTTAAATCATGCCTGTCTATGTGCACATGCATATAGACATATTTAAATATATATATATGTATATATGCAAGATGGAACATGATTTATTTGTACTATTGTAGTGCCTCAAGAACTGAAAAACTCACTCTAGCTATGCTAGTGCTGTGTGCCTACATACTGAGTTACGGTTTTCAAGGAGCTGTTACGCTGCCTAGCAGAAAGAAAAAAGCATACTTACTTAGACCAGCACTTCAGTGTGCCCAAGATGGTGAAACTTAAGCAAATGTTTAAGTTTTCCTTGTGCTGTAGCCAAAGCAAATCAGAAGTCAAAAAAAGCCAAGGACTAATGTACCATTTCACACTCAAAACACAGAGAGGTTTATTTCACAGGGGAAATGGTGTATTTTGAGTCAGTGCTAGCCAGTACATGGTCATCAAACTGATGTAAAATTCTACCTTTGTAGCTTTCAGGTTTTACCGAGTGAGCTAAAGGCTATGAAACATTTGCTGACCCCCAAAACTACGTGTTCTCTGTCTTGTTAGTGCTTGTGGCCTTGCAGGTGATAGACACCACGCACACTGTTGCTGAAGGTGAAGGCTGGTGTGTTGTCCATGCTAGCACAGGCTGCCTCTTGTCAGGTTTTTCCATATATAGTCAGACGGCATCACTCGCAGCCCTTTCTCAGCACTTCTGCCTTTACTGCAGTGCCAAAGGATACTAGAAGCCAAAGAGCAATGGAAAATAACAGCTTGAAAAGTACTTTAAATTGAGATTCAGCTCAGTGATATATCATCTGAAACAACACACACCTGCTAACATACGTTTTGTACACCTGATTGAAACAGTGATAGCCTCAGAGAAAGGTTTGTGACAGCGTGCCAGGCACAGTGCAGATTTTATTTTATCAGAATCTTTGTTTTTAAAAAAGAGAGACACACAACTCCCCGTGGAACGTTTTCTTACATTTGGGTTATCAGAATCTTTGTTTTTAAAAAAGAGAGAGACACACAACTCCCCGTGGAACATTTTCTTACATTTGGATATTAAAAATGCATTTCTTTTTCAGGAACATGAAGTAGGATGAATTAAAAAATTTAGCAGCTCTTTCCTGTCGATTTTTTGTATAGGCAGGATGACAAAAGCCACAATCGTGGCTCAGTTATTAAGAGTCATCTTAATCTTCACTGGCAATTCTGATAAATGTCATTAGGGCTATCCTTCAAATTATACCGGTGGAGTGTCTTAAATCTAGATGGTCAGAGCTGTTAAAAGCAGGTAGAGAGTAGCATTAAGTATATTTGCATCAGTATAAATCCTCTCGCCCTCCAGGGCACTGAAGTGGGTAACCTGCCATTGCCTCCCTCGAGGCCTGTCAGGGGTTTGTCACCCTCGCGGGGCTCAGAAGCGTGAAATTCCCTCAGCCCAAAGCTGTTGACAGTGTCGAGCTGCTCTGGGGCTCTGGAGCTCCGCCGCACCCAGGTCCTCCATGGGCAGCAGGTCCCTTCAGCGTTATTCAGCTGATTCATAGAATGCTGGGGGTTGGAAGGGACCTCTAGAGATCATCTAGTCCAACCTCCCGCCAGAGCAGGATCCCCTGGGGCAGCCACACAGGAACGCGTCCAGGCGGGGTTTGAAAGTCTCCGGAGAAGGAGACTCCACACCCTCCCTGGGCAGCCTGTGCCGGTGGTCACGTTCACGCGTGAGGGTCTGAGGTCCAGCCCAGAAGCATCTTGGAAATGCCCACGTAGCTGAATCCTGCTGGAATCCGCAGCGCTTCCCATGCAGCCAGAGCAGCCACAGCGATTCCTTGGGTTGGAGCCCGGCAGCGGCTCGGCGCATCCTCGCCAGGTCTGGGCGCAGGCGAAGCGCACGGCAGCCGGGTGGGTGCGGGCTGTGTGTGCAGGAGGGGTGTTACGGCCTGTACGGCTGAATAGCTTTTGGACAGCTGCAAAGCATGTTTAACCCGATGTTATAAAATACGTCTCAAATGTATTTTCAACTGTGGTTCATTTATGTAGGTTCTTTTTATTGTAATCCTTTATCTTAAACATGAAACTGTTTCCTGATACTTTTCCTATTTTTTCCTTCTTTTTTTTAATGAAAAAAGAGGAAAAGAAGAGAAACGAAAACCTGCTTTTTTGTTATATGCATCAGGAGAGTCCTTAAGTACAGTAATGGTGCCCTGAACTTGTATTTTCGTATTTCTAACCTCAGAATGCAGGCCTAGCAACTAAAAAGCCAAAATAACATTAATTATGACTGTTCTTCGCTGTGGTTTTTGGAGTATAAGTTCGTAACAGATGTTTGGGGGAAGAGGAGGGGGGAGGAACGATGGCTTGTTTCTCTTTCTCAGCCCCAACTGGTTTTAATTCTTTCTTGAACATTTTGAGAATATCTTTAAACATTTGCCAGAGTTCAATTAACATCCCGTGACTAAAGGTGGAAAATGTCCTACTTTGTTTTTCTTCAAACGTATACCTGCTCTTGCTGCTCCTGCCAAAGCCAGAGAAAGAAAGGATTCCAGCTGGCACAGGTTTTATTAGTTACACTAATTTGCAGGTTAAGTCTCAAGTTGGGAGGGGTCTGCTGGATCGATTTATTTATTTACTTTTTTATTTTCATGATTTTAAAAAAGTGCTGTGTAAAACACTGCTATTTAATTGCAGGAAGGTTATGCTCCTTTTTTGGTGAGCATTTAACAGCTTATTCTTTTTTAAATGAAGTTGTAGAAATCCAGTTTTAAAATATGTTTAAAGTAGAGAACGTGTTCTTGGGTTTATCATGTTTTTCCTGACTATGTATAAACAGAATATTGTACATCGTTGAAAGCCCTTTTTTGTGGAAAACAGGATTGGGAAAAGAAGTTTATATAAGAATGCAAAATAACTTCCCGAGACTATTGGCGCAGTGTGACCATAAAACCTCAACAGCACATTGTGCAGTGACATTATAACAATTTGCTTTAGCACCTCTGCAGCGTTCTCAGAAAGTCCTGTTCTACAGAACACATGCCATGGTATCAGTTGACTGGTTTTGCCAGAATCAGTTCTTTACATGCATATTTTTGTGATTAGTTGATATTTCTCAAGTAATTGGAAGCGGAGGATTTTTTTTTTCTGCTTATTAAATGTTTGTTTTATTTGCATACACTTATACATTCAGTAAGTTGTAACATACCTGCTTAGCTAAGTGTGCAACATCATTTTTAGTGGATTTATAATCTCTGGGTTGGGATTTTCTGTGTTTTAAAGACTGTTCTTTGATATGCCGATATCAAGATACAGATACATCAGGATAGAAAATGGCACACGACTGCTCCCAAGGCCAGAGTCCAGCTGCTCCACCAACCCCTGTTATTAGTTTTGCTTCTCTTGGAGCCCAAAATGGAGAGCAGATACCATGTGGAAATATTTCCCAGTTTTACTCATAGTAAGAATATATAATACTAATGCCATATTAACAGTACTTTAAATAAAACCCTTTATGTTTATTTTGTACCTTTATCATTTTAGCTTTACATCCAGGATTTTAAGGTTTTAGCTGGGCTAGCTCAGCTGAAATGTTTCTGTTCCACAGTACAGTATATTTGGTTCTGTGTTTTACCTATAGGGTCTGAAATGTTTGCGTGCTTTCCAAAGTGGATTCAAACCTTGTAATTGAATACATTTTCAGTCACTTAAAATTCAGCTTGAGCTTACACTGAGCATTTAGATGAAAGCTAAAGATAATTTGAAATGTTGGAATTGACCTATTTCGTTTAGGTCACTAGGAGAGGGGAGGGGATGTCCAGAAACCTCTACCCTATGCCCTTGCTGCTTCCACGTTCCTGCCTTTGGTGCCCTGTGGTACAGCAGATCATAGAATCATAGAACGGCCTAGGCTGGAAGGGACCTTAGGGACCATTTTAACCCAGCCTCCCTGCTGCCAGGGATGCCACCTCTCGACTAGATCAGGCAACACATCCTACTGACTGAGTTACTCTTCAAATGCTGCAGATGAATGAGTATTTTTTTTTTTTTCTAACTTACTTTCTCTCATGCTTTTAGGGGCCTCGCACATTAGAATGTTAGCTCTTTGTGTTTGAATCCATGTTCACACCATTACATGAGGCACATTTTTGAAATTGTCTTGGTGCTTATTCACTAAGTGAGCCTTCCTTCAGCCAGAGACAATGGAAAATTAGTTCTTCCAAGCAGTAATAGTTCCTGAACGGCTCATTATTTAGCACATGATAATTGGTCTGAGCTAGGAGAGGACTGGAAGGAAGGGCGGTTTCTCCAGGAGGCATTTTTCTGGCCAAATCCTGCTCTGACTAGTGTCACAAGGAAGAGCAGGATGCTGAAGTGCCAGACAAGGGGCGCGCTCCTGGCACAAGCGTGTGCATGAGCAGCCCGGCAGCGACTGCCGCAGAGCACACAGCCCGCGGGACCCCCTCCTGCCCAGCACAAGGCCCAGTCAGTAATAAATTGTAATTGCTCTTTTGATGGCTCTTTCCTGATCGTGCAGAGGGACGGAGGTCTCTGCCAGCCTTGGCAAGTGCCCCTTTGACAAACCATAACCATCTCAAGCAGCTCCCGCGGGTGACAATGGAGCTGGCAAGCGTGCCGGCGGCTTCAGGAACAGATTTGCCTCTCCTCTCCCAGGAGCGAGGTCCAGAGATGTTCCCTGGGATAAGAGAGAAAAGTTCTAACTGTGTGTGCTTGTGCCCACTGGTTGGAGAAGGGCTCCGGCCTTCACCGTGGTGAACCTGGTGCTTGCTTTAGTTGGCTGCTTAATTCCAAACGCTGGAATTGCACTTGCAGTTGAAACTGCCAGTGTCTGTAGCGCTACGCAGGCTCTGGTTAACCCTGTTTTCTTCTGCTGTGTTACGTATGTGTTCTCACGAACGGTATGTTCACACATGAATGTTAAAAACGTTTTTGAAAATACAAGAAATTCATCTGAATGAACCTTTCACAAAGGCTGAAAAACACCTTCTGTCCTCTGAGTCTCCTTCTCCTCATGCCCCCAAACAAGCAAAGGAAAAACGAAGGCAGAGCCTGTGTGGATGATCCAGTGTCTGAGTTTGCGGAGCCGATGAATTGTGCCACACAAAGCAGCTCCCAGCCCAGAGAGTCCTGCTTCCAAAGGACTTGCATAGCAGCCGTGACGTGTATTATTTAACTGTTTTATATTTTGTTGCCCCTAGCATTTATTTCCTGTGCTTTATATGAAAGAAGAATATTTCATTTTGAATGAGTGGATATGTCTTCAGCTCAGCAATGAGTATCAGCTGTGGGAACATCCTCTCTGCTGGTGAGCGCGGAGGAGACTGTGTGCATCCACGGGCACAGAGGGAAGAAGTTTGACAAATCCATAAATGTGCTTTATTGTTTGACCAAAATTCACATAATATCAATAATTCACTTTTTTTTTATCAAGGAAGCTGTCACAGTATATGGGAAGGCAAACTTCTTAACATAAGAAGTGCTCTCATAAAGCTGTTTCTATGAAATATAAACTGCAAGTCCCGCACGGGACAAAGTGTGAAGCTGGATTTTTATGAGAGATCATTGGAATTGCCATGAACTTTCAGTGACACCAGCAGTGTTGGTTCCCACTGCAGTAAGCTCATAGTTGTTCAGTGTATACTTAAATGTATGCGTTCTGGTCACAAAAATAATTGGCAAGGATGTTTTGGGCTTGTTTTTCTTCATGGGAGGAGAGAGGAAGAACTCATAATATTCTTGATCAGAGGTCGAGATAGTGTTCGTTGTAATGGCACACAAAGCTTGTGCTGGTTTTAATCAGCTTTGTCTTTTTTATATTTCAAGGCACAGTGTAGAAGCCTTTAGGTTTAAAAAGTGACATAACTACAAATGATGTGCAGTTGCTTAGAACCAGGATTCGCTCAAAGTTGAGGGGAAAATCCTTGGTAAATCTCATGGTGGAAGGAATTCACTCGTGCAAAAGGCAGAATTTGTCTTGGCTACAGTGGTGTGAATACTGAATAAACCTCAGAGACATAAAAGATAAGGCTCCAGATTTTGAGCAGTGTAGCTGAGATGTTGTCTATTCCAGAATGTCAGATGACTAAACCTCTGCAAAATGTTTCTTTCTGAATTATTTAAATTACTGACTTAGTCTACTGGAAGAAAAAGAAATAGTAGCAGGCAGACATTCAAGAGGTGAGATTTTTTTCTGTAGGATTAAGCGATGTTCTTGCTGGTTTTGATAGCAAAACTGACTGGGAGAAGAGGTAGAGCAAGTCTTTATGGTGCAACTTCTGATCACACTACGGAGACTCCTTAGCACGCAGGCAGTAATGGTAATCCCTTTTCGTGCATGTGTTTGCTTTTGGCAAACAGAGTGCTGTGATGCAGACAGGCTTCTCGTTTGTGAGGGGCTGTGTTTAAACAGAGCGTAAAAATTAAGAGAGAAATGACTTGCCAGAGTACTTTGCGACCCTCTGTGTTTTCTGGTTTTTCATAGTTAGTAATTTCCTGTAATACCTGGCTCTGGTGTGTGCAAGCTGTGCCTCGTGGTGTCCACCTCAAGTCTGTGCCTACCGCAAATCCATCTCCACCAGTGGAGCCCACCTCCTCTTTCAGGAGCAGTGCCATTGTGTCAGCATGGAAAATTCCAGAAAAAAAAACATCCCAAACCAGCATTCTTTCTTTGCCTTTCTTTTGCTTTGCTTTATTTTTCGGTCTGCTGGGGGCAGCACTGATGAAGTGAGCCTTTTGGCAAGGCCACTGGAGTGAGGAGCGGGGAAATGGCTCTGTGGGCCAGGACTGAGGGAATATTGCGTGCGAAGGCGGGGGCAATGTTACGAAGATGTTACTGAGTCATTCAGATAATAAAGCAGTGGGTTTAGGTTAGGCTGAGGTAGAACTATGTTGGGTCTCTGAATGAAAGCCAGATGATGAAACTGGATATGGCAAAAAGCAACGCGCTAGCGAGGAGCCTCGGAAAGAGCATTGCCAGAGGGGAAAGGTGGAGAAGGCAGTTTTCTTGCTGTTGTAGAATTTGTATTCTGCTACGGCAGTAACATTGTGTATTTGTACGCTGCCTTGCTGAAAACATGCTTCTCTGCCAGCCTTTCCACTCCAGGTATTTGGATGCTTCATCTTAGAGAAATGTGTCTTCTTGAATTTTGGGGAGCTTCTTGCTGTTCAGACTTCTGAAGCACGATTGGAGTGTTTTTCCTTTGACTACTGATGGAGGGAACGATCAGTCTGGCCTCCCCAGCACGACGAGAAGCAGTGAGGCCGTTAGCATGTGGGCTACAGGAACATCTCTGCTCAGCCCCGCAGCGGGGCAGCGTGCCCCAGCAGAGCCCGCCGGTTTCTGTGTGCGTAGCACCATCCAAGCGGAGCTCAGCGAGCCAGCTCTCTCGGAGCTCTCTTCAGAGTTACTGCAAATACTTGGCCAAGTCACGCAGTTGTTACGCCTGGAACAGGTCATAGATTAGATGCGAAGGTGCTTAATTTTTATTGGGTTTGTTTTTTTCATTATAAAAAGTAAATATTGAAAAATATTATTGTGAAACACCAACTGAGTTTAAAAAAAAAGAAAAAGACAAAGCAAGCTATATCTTGATCGAGATATAATGCTGCGATGTGCTTCCCCTTCAGCGCGCTGCTGTACCCTGACCAGCCACACCAAGGAGCCAGCGGCGACTCGGGTCGCAGTTTGGTTTTGCCCACCTCACATGGAGCTCAGGGCCAGGGACTCCAGCTCAGCGTGGGAACGGGTCCGCAAAGCTCAGCCTTACAGTACTTAATTAAAATACCTCGTCTAGGGGCTGTTTATTATGGCAGCACCAACCTGTGCCTTGTGCTTTTTGCTTTTCCTTTTTTTTTTTGTGTCCTTCCCCCTCTGATGTGTCGCGCGCAATCAGTGAGGCACCACATGGGTTGCTGCTCTTAGATACTGACAACTGAGGAAATTAAATTCTGAGGCAGAATCAGTTAAAAGCCTGACTAAAGCAGCGTTGTTTTTCTATGGCAACTGAAACAACATAATTATTTAAAGGATAAATTTTTATTGCTAATGAATTTTTTCAAGACAGTAAGTTTTTTGCATTTTGTTTGTACCACGACTCTCTTAAATACATTTTGGGATTTTTAGGTTTTTTCGTAAAGGGAGTACGAGCAATTGAGTTCAGTAGGACACTTAGATAAAAGCAGTTCCAGCCTTGTATGAAGCAGTATGCCTTGGGGGTACTTGGCACCATTAGTGTTACTGTTCTGTGCAAGAAGAAATACATATTTATATGGTTATTCAAACTTGAAAAAACTCAGCATATTTGTAAAATCCATAGTGACAAGACTGTATTTATAAACTTAAGACAACAGAGCATTTGCTTATACTGTTCAAACTACACTAGGCAAAATCTTGAATTTTTGTTCAGGTAAGATAATTAAAAGAAAACCAGAAGGATGATCTGACCTCACAGACACTTATGCACACGTTTTGGTTTCTTCTGTCTCTCTCCTTCAGTGTGTTTATCTGTAAGTGAAGCATGGGCAAAAAGTTGTTACTGAATTGGATCCTACTCTACAAAGTTATTAGAAAAATTAAAAGGGTGTAACATAGTGCATAGAGTGCTGATTGTTATTTTATAGAAACAGGATCCTTGCTATCACTAAAAGTAGCGATGTCCTTAGTAGATGTCGTACAATCTCAGGTGATGGGTTTTTCTGGAGGACAAATCCTGTTTGGGAAGAAATGAGTCCTCTCTTCAGGGGCTCAGAAGGGGGGTAATTATAATAGCAGCAATTGTTGGTGTCGGTGTTCAGAATTCTTTTATTTCTTCTCATCCTAAGAGTGTTTACATGTATTTACAATCGGGTTTTCTGTTGCATTCACTAAAAAAAAGGAAAAATGCACTGAGCTAAAAAGTTTGAAAGGAACAGCTCGAGGAATTTTTTCCATCAAGATACAATCAAGGGCAGGAAACCGTAGAAGCAGAGTTGTGGTTTTACCTCCATTTTTTTTTTATTAGTTAATTAAACTGCAACAACTCTTAACTTCATTTTAGGTTAGCTGTTCCTAGAGTTCAGAAATATTTGAAGAGGTCAATAATGCTTTCCTTGGCTTGCGCTCGTTCTGTGTGGGATGAGGAGTCACAGTCGGGAGGGCAGAGTTTTCCAGACGTGCTGCAGAGCGGGTGTGCGTGCGCTCGGGTCGACGGTGGGAAACGTCCGTCTCTCCTCGGGGCAGACGCGTGGACACCCCGACATCGGCACGCGACCCCACGGCCCCTGAGTGACGCTCAGAGCTACCAGCTCAGCTCAGTCGGTGATGGAGAGGACTGGAGTGAGAGTGCTGGGGGAGCGGGAATCCGAAGGGAAAAATTTGAGATGATCGGTGTGTGTTTAGTTTCACCAGAAGGTAAAAAAAAATAAAGCCCAACAGCTAAGACCCCGTTGTGCGCTGTGGGATTTCTCGGAGAAATCAGGCTGTTCCTTTCATAAAGTGCCGCGAGGCATCTGTCTGCGTTCTCTTCTAGAGCGCTTGGGGGGCATGTGAGGGGAGGGAATGGAGCCCTGCAAGTGTCACAGAACTGTCTTTAATAACGGGAGCCATTCCAGCGCTCGGAGCCAAATCGTCTTTCAGCAGAAAGGATAAAATTTAGCAGAGCTGGGAAAGAAAAAGAAGAAAGGGGAGGGGAAATACAGCACCACCTCCTGCTGACACCACAGAAGTTTCCCTCGGCTTTCCCTCTCTCTCCCTCTGTGCATATATTTTCTTTTTAATCAGCTGGGGCTCTTCCCTCCCCTGCGCTGTTTTTTTTTTTTAACTGTATTTTTATAGTTGGAATTCTGCTTTCCTAATTTCTCTTGTTTCACATTTAACTTCTTCAGAGGATTTAATTAATAGTTATTGCAATTAAAAATAATAAATAAACTCGGCACCAGCTGCTCAAATGACTGTCGTAGCATATCTGGAACATAATGCGGTCTGTTCGGGGCAGCCACACAATGCAATTTATCCCCACACCTGAGGGAATGAATTTCACAACTATAATTGCTACAATATAATTCTTATTAATGTTGTGCTATAATTCCTATTAATTCCAAAGGGCTAGTAAATGCATTAGGACTTGTCAACATATTATTTTACACTGTTTATGATCTGTAGAATTACACTCTTCAGTATTGTGTTGCATAAAGAAAAGCCTTAAAATTAGCTTTAATTGCGGGGGTGGGAGGGGAACCACATTTTCTGGTCAGGCGCTGGGAAAGACGGAAGGATCCTGGTGATGGCGGGGTAATGAAAACTGCATTTTAAAATCCGTCCTTTGAACTTTCTCTGCCATGCAGTTAACAGTTTATGAAGATATATTAATAATGCCTGTCCTCGTTATTAGAAAAAAAGCCACTGGTGTCTTCATGAAGGAATAAATAACTATAAGAAAGATAGGATTATAAAATCAAAAAAAAGCCTGTCTTGCAGCAAAGACAAAAGTGGGAAATTACAAGTCATTGTAACTGATGTAATAAATGCAGAGTGTGTTATCTCGCTGTGCTCTTATTTATTCTTGTTTTATCTCACTACCCCGCGTTTCTAGGTAGTGAATATGATGAGGAGGAAGTAGACTATGAAGAATCAGACAGTGACGAGTCCTGGACGACAGAAAGTGCTATCAGCTCTGAAGCTATCCTCAGTTCAATGTGCATGAATGGAGGGGATGAGAAACCTTTTGCCTGTCCTGTTCCTGGATGTAAAAAAAGATATAAGGTAAGCAGGAGTGCAGACCTACCTATTTTTTTTTCTGCTGGTATAGTGAGGGGATGAAAAAACGCTCTAAAATAAATTTGTACCTTTTTTGTTTAATAGAATTTTCACGTTTATTTTTGTGGTATTTTGGCAGAGCACGTTTTGTTCACTGTTTTTCTCAAGCACGGCCAAGTTATCAGTTCTACAAAGGATGCAGTCTTTTGCATCCCTGTCTGTCACGAGAGATTACACATAGTGACTCTTTTACTTTACACATTTTAAGTAGCTTTCTATTATTTAGACAAATTAACTGCAGAATGGAGGAGGTACCACCAGCAAAATAATCTCTAGGGTCCCTTTCAGGGACACTAAATAAAAAGCTTCTGGCCATTGGTGCCAGAATGAATTTGTTTGCCTAACTGCTAGAGATGCTGCCTCTCCTTTAGTGAGAACGGGCCCAGGGTACTTTTGCTAGTAAAGGTGATGTGCAGGAGGTGGTGGTTCATGTTTTGCAAGTCAGAGGTCACCTCAGGAAGGCAGAGCCTTGGAGAAGTTCTGACATTGTTCTGTCCTGGGTCCGAGGCCCCACGACCCATCTGCACAGCTCCTCAGGTGCAGGGTTTGCCTCTCTCCGTGTGACACGCTGGGAAACAATCCACCCCGTTTTAATTACTCTCCATCATGAGAGATTCTGGTCTGTTTCTGGGAGTGAAGCGTTTTTAACTTTGAACTGTGAGCAGGCTGGTGTAGAACATGCCGTGATGTGGTGAGGACAGGAGTATTGCTTCACGTGAACACATGCAGAGACAGATGAAATTGCACTGAACAGCTTGGACTTCAGTGTGGTATTTTATAGTCATTGACGTGTGGGAACAGAAATAGCGTGTTGGCACAGTTCCTCTAAATCATTTTCAAGTTTTTGCATGAAGTACTGGAAAATTCGACCACTGACCTATACCCCAGAAAAAGCAGTGGTGGTTGTATTGGTAGTTTTATTTTATGGCTTCTCCTTCCAATAACTGAAAAGTAGAGACTTAAAAGAGAACAGAAATATGAAAGAGAAATATAGGAAAACCAATAACATTTGAGATAAAGCAGTTGTTACAGGAATGAATAAACTGTGCGTGAAACTGCATAGTGGACAAAAACATGTTTTCAGTGATGCTGCAGCTGTTGTGGACTTGCAGCAGCTCCCAGAGCAGCAATCCCAAGACTCAGGTTCGTGTACGGATCAGTTAATATTGACAATACTGAAAACTGGAGCAAGAAAGCAGTGTGCTCATTTCTTAGGGACATACAAATCTTTTTTGTAGAGATGAGTTATTCTCCTCACTTACAGGAAAAGCCAAGCACCCTCTCCAGGGGCAGGGCAAAGGGAAAGGTGTTCTCAGACTTTGCAAATAGTACTTTGCAGATAAACCGTTATTACTTCTCTTGTGTGTGGTGGAAGCTGTGCCAGATGAAGGCTATAGTATAAAAGCTAAATCCCTGGCTCAGGAAGCAAACTCGCCGTGGTGATTGTTAGAAGTCGCTGTGCCCACAGGGCATCTATGCACTGCAGAAAACATTCGCTTAATGGCAAAGGCTGGAAGGAGAACCCTGTAATTTGCTATATCCTGTCTGTTCTCTGTTTGACTGCCAGCCCTCTGTCTTTTTATTGCCCAAATAAGCAAGCTGTTTCTGCCTGCTTCTACTATCTCACTACCTTCATCTCAAATGCATGGGGACTGTCTACGGGATATCTCGTACGCCATTAATGCTGAACAGTCGGACGGGGAACAAATTAACGACCCTTGGAGAGGCTGACAGACAGAGAGCAGCAGCAAATAAAAAGTACTGTATTTTCCTAGGAGACTCACCTCTGTTTAGTCCTGATAGGAAAACACATTTCCTTCAGCTCTGCCTCACCTCATTTCTCTTTTCTGTGGGCTCTGTTTCCTCCCTTTTTTCTTTTCAGCCTATTTTTTTTTCTTTTTACATTTTTATCTTTGTTTCCTTCCTTTTAGCTTCGTGTCAGCTGTGTTTCTTGTTTCCTCTTCGTCTTCCTTCTGCTTAACCCCCTCCTATGATGAATTATTTGTGGAGTCTGGGTAGGGAGCCCAGTGATCAAAGTGCTGGGATTTTCTGGTGGGTACTGGATAATCACAGCCAGGGCTGTAAAACAATTATAGTGCTCCAAACAGGAACAGGGACATGCACATACAGTAATTGCCAGGCTCACTTTACGGCTGAGAAAGGATGCATTCCTTTAGGGAGCGAGGAGGAAAGAAGGATATACATACACAGTTTTCTTTTGTCTGGCCTTAGGTGACGTAGGTTTGAGAAGCAGAAGTGTTATTTTTAGGTATGTTGTTTGTATTACAGCACCGCTTAAAGGACCCAGTAGGGACGGGGCTCCTTTTTGCAAACAATGTACGAGGATAAAAGATGGCCTCTGCACTGAAAAGTCATTATGGAAAGGTAAATAAGACAAGAATGAGTACAACAAATACTCCCCAGGAATGGGCTGGGGCGCACAATGGAAACTGTGCTGAGAACATGTTTATGCACAAGCCCAGATGAGTATCAGAAGCCCCTGCTGGCCTCCTGCCCGGCTGCTATCTCTTGGCAGTTTCCCATGGGCAGCGCGGCAGAAGTGAGTCAGAAACTTTTAGTTGTTCTTCAGGAGTTTTATTCTTTTAAGAAATGAAATTGCTCGCTTATAATATGATATTGGTACTCTGTACAGTATGGCAAAGGAGACAAAGATTCTGGGGGGAAAAGAAACTTTTTTTTAATGATAAATAAATTTGTTTGTGGAATAGTTAGAAACAGCTACGTGAAGGTGGAGCACACTGACTTCCAGATGCTTAAGACTCAAGCCTCTCAACTAATTTCTGAAGCTTGCTTTCCTCTTCTCTAATTGTGGTTACTGACCTAGAGAACACATCACAATTATTTTATAGTTTGCCATTTATGGATTTTTTTTTCTTCATATCATCTGTATCCCTTGAATTTGATTTTTAGTAAATCATCTGCATGATTCAAAGGAACCCAAAGGCCTTGGCCTCGTTTCTATAGGGTTCATCCTCAGCAGATTTTGGATTTACATCCACGTTTAGATGCCTTGCCCAGAAGTGTGTGCGTGTTGAGTAGTTAATGTGCTTTGCAAAATGCCACCTGTAGGAGCTAAAGTGTGGATTTACAAAGGTGATCATTAGTTTTCCGTGTACTCAGTACCACCTACCACCTATGTATGGTATTTATTTTGTCTTTAGCTCTGGAGAAGGACGTTCAAGCTGCTTATATGATGTAGATAAACTTCCTCTGGTAACTTCCAAAGAGCAAATGAAGCTTGATAGATAATAGATAGGAAAAAAACCCACAAGAAATGCTTATATACTTATATAGAGAAAACCTTGGACTATTTGCCAGTATTTTTCTAGTTTGTGCAAATATGATAATAATTGTAGATTTCCATGCATGCAAAATGTGGCTTATATGCACGACTGCTTTTTGACCTTGAGCAAGAGGCAAAGTGGGACCTTGCAAGAATGCCAAGGCCTTGGGCTTCACTTTCTGTCAGGGAACAGAATGGGGGTCCCAGGCCTGTCAGGTGGGGCAGAGCCCCTGGAAGGCTGATCCCAGAGCAGTGAGACTCGTCTGAGCTCAGCGAGGGAGAACATTGAAGTGAGAGAAGGAGAGAAGGGAATTGAAAGACAGGAGCAAGACAGAGCTTGCAAGTTGAGCAAAGAGGAACTGGACCCACAAAGAAAACTTCAGGAGGAACAGCCAGGTGATGCAGAAATATGTATGAATGTCCAAGTCTGAACCAAGAAATCCTTCCCAAACCATCCTTCACGTCTCTTTTCCTACTTGAGGGGGGTGGCAAGCTCTCCCCAGCAGTCTGCCGGCAAGGGGCCCTGCCCAGCAAGTGCCCTAGTGTCCGTGCAAACCAGATAATGCTGGGCAAAACTTCCCTATCTCCTCCTGATCTGGTCCCAGGTTAATAATTGTTTCATCCTGTTTAAATTTTTAGAGTGCCCTTCCATACCACCATCCTCTTCCTCAATCATTTGTGAGAGTAAATAATGAGCAACCTAAGTAACCAGAGCAATAAAAGTGATGTATGCGTTTGGCAGTGGGCTTTGCCGTACCTCAACAAACTCAGCCCAGACATACAACAAAGTGTTTACATTACAGCAGTGGAAAAAGTGCTGAAGAGTTGACTGTAATTCTAACAACAGTTTTCTTTTAGACAAGAGTGCAGGTCAAATTTCATGTCATACTTGCTCCTCGTGCTTGGTGTGCTTTACTGTTTTTCAAAACTTCCATGGCCCAATTCATTCCATGTCGGTTTCTGGTCAAGCATTTCCTTAAATTTTTCTGCCTGAAAGTACTTTTCCCCCTTCATCAAGTGTACATGAGGCTGTGTGGATCATTAAAATACCTGTATCAGGAGAAGAGTACCATTGGCACGGAGTGGTGAGGATATTTGTGACTGCAGATTTACAGTATCTGTATCTGTAGCATTTGAAGCATTTGAGTATCTTAAAGTGATTTTCTTACAAAGCTCATAGAATCATAGAATGTTCGGGGTTGGAAGGGATCTCTAGAGATCATCTAGTCCAACCGCCCTGCCAGAGCAGGATCCCCTGGGGCAGCCACACAGGAACGTGTCCAGGCAGGGTTTGAAAGTCTCCAGAGAAGGAGACTCCACACCCTCTCTGGGCAGCCTGGGCCAGGGCTCTGTCACCCTCACAGTAAAGAAATTTCTCCTCATGTAGAGGTGGAACTTCATACGTTCTAATTTAAACCCATTATTTCTTGTTGTAATACTGGGCACCACTGAGAAGAGATTGTCCCCTTCCTCTTGACACCCACCCCTCAGGTATTTATACACTTTAATAAGGTCCCTTCTCAGCCATCTCCTTTCAAGGCTGAACAGCCCCAGTTCTCTCAGTCTCTCTTCACAGGAGAGATGTTCAAGGCCCTTAATCATCCTTGCAGCTCTCCACTGGACTCTCTCTGGTAGGTCCCTGTCTCTCTTGAGTTGGGGAACCCAAAATTGGACACAGTATTCCAGGTGTGGTCTCACCAGGGCAGAGTAGAGGAGGAAGAGAACTTCCCTAGATCTGCTGGACAGACTTCTTTTCTTAATGCACCCCAGGATCCCCTTGGCTCTCTTGGCCACAAGGGCACGTTGCTGTCCCAGGGACAACTTGCTGTCCACTAGGACTCCAAGGTCTTTCTCCATGGGGCTGCTTTCCCCCTAATCTGTGCTGGTGCCTGGTGTTTCCAAACTATGTGTAGCTTTTGAGGATAACTTAGTTTCTAATCTTTCACTGCAGTAGCAAAAGTTTAGCAGATCAGCCCCAGATTTTCTCTTCTTTGGAGGCACAGGCCCTTAGCAGTACTTAGATGTTGACAGATGCCTCGTGACAGCCCTGATGCCATCCGGCTGCATTCCCCGCTGCCTCGGGGCATCTCACATAACTTGCACGGAATTCACTTGGCTGCTCTGGAGGGCGGTTTGTAACTTTGATACGCTCTTCTCTGTCCTGGTGGTGCAGCATTCTGCCTCCTCCCAACACTCTTCACCCTGAGTTAACCAGCACTTCATGAAGACTCATATTCTTAGGTCTGGTTTGTATTGGAGACTGAGAATTCTTGTCTCTCGCATCTCAGGTGACAGCTCAGCAGGAGCTTTGCATTTTTAAGGGTGTGAAGGATTTAGCTTTCAGACTGGATTTTAAACTTCAAGTGAGGATTCAGAGCCTGGATGCTCTGGAGTAGAAGAACTAATTTGTGAGCAGAGCAGTTGCTGGCAGTCTCGCACCATACCCTTTTTCCGGGGTGGCTGGTTTAGCTAGTTTTTTCTTTCTAAAGGACTCTCCCAAACCAACGCCTCCAGGCACCCAGTGTTCCAGAAGAGTCTGGGGCAGCTCTCCTGCCAAGTTGTGAGGTTCAGACTGGACCCCCTCGCTTTCTAAACTTCCACACGGAGAGGAGTCTGTGTGCGGCTGGATCCAATCTTAGCCCCAAAAAAAGAATTGTTTTTTTTCAGCTTGAGCTTGGACCTTCCCAGACGGACCCCAAACACAGAAATCCCTGGGCAATTACAATCCAAGTTCACATCCCCTCACACGATGGTTTGGTCTAATAGTAATTATTTGGGTCTGGAGTCTTTTGCTCTTCTTTGGATCCCTTCTCTCTCTCTTTCTCTCTCTCTCTCTCTCTCTCTCAGGGTGAGTATTCTTTTCTTATCTCGAGGATGCAGTTTCTTTTTTATCTTATCTTTCTACATTAGCACTCGTTTCCCTGCCTTTCTTCAGCCGGAGCTCAGCAGTACTTAGGTCAAAGTCCAGTCTGGGCCTAAGGCTTCAGTAAATCTGGCTACTCATGCCAGGCAGTGTGGCTTCTAAGACAAAACAAATTTCAATTCATTGTAATTTTAAGCAATCCCACAATTAATTCTAATATTCTCCAAGGCAACTACTATAATCTCCAACACCCAGGCTGCCCTAAAATGCCACTTCAGCAGCGCAGACTGCTCGGGGCGCTGCGCGTCCTGACGAGAAGAGCAGCACGCTCCGCTCTGTGAGTGAAAGCGGAGCTGCTTCTGCTTGAAGACTGAAACTACA
>NW_009731088.1:587-3402 GCF_000703405.1 Apaloderma vittatum | reverse complement strand
GCTTTGCTGATCACTCCTTGACTTTCTAGTTCACCAATCAGCTTATGGATGGGAACTACAGAGTCTAGGTTGGTACAATATTGTCGTCGATGCACGGTTTTAGTAGCAATTGGTACCTGTTGATCTTCAGTTTTCATCAGCCCTACGACACTAGACTCCTCTGAAAGTTTGGGCAAGCTAGACAGCTGATCAGTGTCCTCAGTCTCTACAGCTGCTATGCCAAAAGCCCATCGATACCCTCTTGGGTCCTTATAATACCCTTTCTTGAGGAAGTCTATGCCAAGGATGCATGGGGCATTTGGACCAGTCACTATAGGGTGCTTTCCCCACGTATTCCTAGTAAGGCTCTTTTCGGCCTCTAATACAGTCAGTTTCTGAGAATCACCCATCACTCCAGAAATAGTAATACTTTCAGTATCTGTATGATTCGATGGCATTAGGGTGCACTGTGCACCAGTGTCCACCAGAGCTCTATATTTTCGTGGTTCTAATGTGCCAGGCCACCGAATCCACACAGTCCAATAAACTCAGTTGTCTCTCTCCTCCACCTGGCTGGAGGCAGGACCCCTCTAATTTTAAGGTTGATTCACGGGGTTTACCTGATTTACAGGATTGTTATTAACTACATTTACATTCTGACTATTCCTTCTCGTGGCAGGTTACTGTTTTCTATTTGTATTTCACAACTTGGATACTCGTTCCCATAGAGCAGAAGTAGGTTTTCCATCCCATCTTCTCATGTCTTCACCATATCCACATAGGAAAATCCACAAGTCATTCCGTGACAAGTTGTCATCATTTTTAGTTGATCTTGAAGGTCTGTGTATTCTAACAACATCAACAAGACTCCATTGAGGTCTGTCATCTCTCTTGGACATGTATCAATCAGCTTCTCTAATGATTAATTGGTTTTCTCAATGGCTTGATAGGTTTTCTCAGATGATTCAATGTTTTTATCAATTGCTTGGTTGATTTTCTCCATTGCTATCTAAATCGCTTTCTTAATCAATTTCTCTAGTGATCTATTATTTTCTTCAATTATTCTTTCCATGGCTTGGAAGGACCCTTTCCTGCATCAGAATCATCTGATGTTGGGCGATTTATCTTCCTTGGACCAGGGATACCAGCTAACCTCTCTAGTAATGAATCTGCATCTGACTCATATGATGGTGCTACTTTAGAAGGACCTTGTCCTGGATCTGTGTCCTCTGTTGATAGGGCAACTGACTTCTTCTAATGTTTCTTTCTAGTCACAGGGGTGACTTTTGCTGATACACACTGAGCACGAAATGACACAGTGATGCTCAGTGACTTTGAAAAATTCCTATGGAAATGCCACAATCCCAAGAGATTCATGGGCATTAACATGAGAATCAATAACAATTCAATCTTTCGATCAAAATAACTGCATTCACAATCACAATCACAATCCTCAAAACCTGGTAGACTCAGATTAGCAAACAAACGAGTATAATTTCCTAAAGTGAAATTGAAAGCATAGTCAGAAAAAAAATTCATGTCTGTGTTCTTAAGGTATCCAGGTAAGCCGATCACGTGAGAAATTGCAGAAAACACCGACAATAAAAAACCCAGCACAGTGACAAATCTCATCATGTAACCAGACCAGGCAAACCACAGCCTTTTAGAAGAGACTAAACGGAAAATTAAAAATCACTAAATAGGACTGGGTTTTAGCTAAACCCAGGACACAGGGCAATCCAGGAGAGATGCAGACCAGCACCAGTTTTCCTTGCTGCTAACTTCCCTCCTGGAGCAAAGGCTAAACATTCGCTCTTCTGAAGCCAGGATCCAAACAGAGACATCACAGCTCGGGCTTGAAATTTGTGACTTTTCTCCAGGATATCTTATGTTTCGCATAGCTCAGATCCTTAAGGTTAGTGCTTCTGTGACACACCAGTCCAGGAGAGATGCAGACCAGCATGGGTTTTCCTTTGTGCCACCTTCTTCTGGAGCAAAATGTAAGTGTTTGCTCTTTCGAAGCTAGGTTTCACACTGAGGCATTTTAGCTCAGGCTTGAATTTTGTGAGTTTAATCCAGGATATCTCATGTGAGATAGCTCAGATCCTTGAGGTTAGTGCTCGTGTAGCAGGGCAATCTAGGAGAGATGCAGACCAGCACCAGTTTTCATTCATGCCACCTTGTCTCTGGGAGCAAAGGCTGCATAGAATCATAGAATCATAGAATCATAGAACAATTCAGGTTGGAAAAGACTCTTGAGATCATCGAGTCTAACCATTAACCCTACACTACAAGTTCACCCCTAAACCATATCACCCAACACCACATCTAAGCGACACTTAAACACATCCAGGGATGGTGACTCAACCACCTCCCTAGGCAGTCTATTCCAGTGTCTGACCACTCTTTCTGTGAAGAATTTCTTCCTAATGTCCAGCCTAAACTTGCCCTGTTGCAACTTGAAACCATTTCCCCTGGTTCTGTCCCTAATTACTTGTGAGAAGAGACCAGCACCAAACCTCCTTACAATGGCCTTGCAAGTAACTGTAGAGTATGAGGAAACCTCCCCTCAGCCTCCTCTTCGTCAAATTGAACAGACCCAGCTCCATCAATCGCTACTCATTGTCTTGAGCCGTTTATACCTGATAGAGGTTAGAGTCAAGGTGATTCATTTTGATTGCAAATGTGAAATTAACACACCAACGGTGCCAGGTGTCACAAAAGCAAAACCTTTATTGACTAACAACCACTGGAGGGAGATAGGAAAGAAAGATAAGGAAAAGGAAAAGCAAAGCAGTAAAAGTTCAAGATAGCAAGAAGTATAGCTACCACCACA
>NW_009731088.1:0-365 GCF_000703405.1 Apaloderma vittatum | reverse complement strand
TTCAAGGGCAGCAATCTTATCAGCAGTTACACTGGTGGGCTTGCAAGAAAGCTGCTGTATCGACAGTTGAGCCAGACCCAGAAGTTGTTGTTCAGGACTTCGAGGCCCGTGGCTTATCTGGGCAGGACCCTTAAGTTGTATCAGTACTCAAGTGAAGTCTTGTGTTTTATCTGGGCTGGGCTTTGAAGTTGTTGTTTGGGACTTATCAGTGGTCCAGGCTTGCAAACAGCAGCCTTGAAGTTTCTTGGCGGGCAATTCCAGCAAGGTTGAGACAAACATTTTTAACACAGTCTCTTACACTCATGAGGTCTATTCTCCAGGTCCTTTACCAGCATTGTTGCCCTCTTCTGCACTTGCTCCAACAC
>NW_009731087.1:23995-24227 GCF_000703405.1 Apaloderma vittatum | reverse complement strand
GTCCCGAGCGCCGGGTGACCCGGTGCACTGCGCTCCACCGCCCGGCACCACTGCGCAGACCGGAGCGGCCTCCGGGATGCTCTACTCCAACCTCCCCCGGAGGTGTCTTGGGGCAAAAGAGGGATTCTAGCAGAGCATTAGCTTCCCCGCCGGACCCTCTCACACCCATGGATGTGTCCTTCACCCCAGGAGTGGCAGGGGGGGGGGGGCGGGGGCGGGGGTTCCCAGCCAA
>NW_009731087.1:7999-23972 GCF_000703405.1 Apaloderma vittatum | reverse complement strand
AGCCGAATCCTCAGCTGTCTCCTGCCTGGGGAAGGCTGGTGAGAAAGGGCTTTAGCAAGGTGCCAGTTCTGATGCGCTTGGTGCAGATCAGAGTGATTTCTAGGAAGTTCAGGTCATCGCTGAGTAATTTGTTTTTCACATCACAGGTTATTCTCTGAGTTTTGGTTTTGCTTTAGTTTCTCTGAAGCATTTCAGCAGACTGGAGATAAAAGGTTGTCCTTACAACTTGCTAAGACAGCGCTGTGCTGACGGAAGAGTGTCACGCCTGAACCCGTGCCAGGCAGCTTGCTCTCTCAAAGGTGCTGGTTTGGCTACCCCCATCCTGGAGGAAAATACACGGATTTTCTAGACAAAGGTCTTTGTTGTTTGCTTCCGCAGAACTGACTTCAGCAGTGTCTCGTGCAGCCTAAACCTGTGCAAATAGGCTTGGTCTCTGCCTCTTTTTGGAAGAGAACAGTCAAGGTCTGTCTCAGTTTTGCCAGATTTTTTGTGCTTTCACAGAACTTGCTTTATTTCCAGCAGACATCCAGCTGACATTACCAGGAATGAGTAGGTGAAAAATTCTATCTTCTCCCCAAGCTGCTCATCGAGCACCTGCAGGGATGCCTCCTCCCCTGCGCCACCTTGTTCTGCCTAACCAGGGCACAGCATCGACAGGGTTCGGCTGGGCCTCTCTCTCTGTGCTATTCTCCAGTATTTGCATTGTGCTGGGTGAGGTGCCCCTCCTTTGCATGGGTCAGATCCCTCCTGTGCCTGTGTATCCTTCCTGGCTGATTTTGGCAGGACCCTGCCGTGCTGGTGCTTGGTTTCAGCGGCAGCACAGCTCTCTCTTCCCTGTGCGTGAGCAAGCAGATGCAAACCTGGCTAACTGGATGAGTAAAATAAAAAAAGAGAGAGAAAGATAAGAAGGAAGGAAGGAAGGAAGGAAGGAAAGGAAGGAAGGAGGGAGGGAGGGAATGGAGGGAAAGGAAGGAAGGAAGGAAGGAAGGAAGGAAGGAAGGAAGGAAGGAAGGAAGGAAGGAAGGAAGGAAGGAAGGAAGGAAGGAAGGAAGGAAGGAAGGAAGGAAAAGGAAGGAAGGAGGGAGGGAAAGGAAAAGAAAAGAAAGGAAAGAAGAAAAGAAAAAAGAAAAGAAAAGAAAAGAAAAGAAAAGAAAAGAAAAGAAAAGAAAAGAAAAGAAAAGAAAAGAAAAGAAAAGAAAAGAAAAGAAAAGAAAAGAGAAAAAAGAGAAAAAAGAGAAAAAAGAGAAAAAAGAAAAAAGAGAAAAGGAAAGAAGAGGAAGAGAAAAAGAAAGAAAGAAAGAAAGAACAAGAAAAAGAGAGGAGTTGAGGGGGAGAGAGAGACAGACAGACAGACAAAGAGAGAAAGAAAGAAAGAAGGAAAGAACAAAAGCAAGCCCAAACTGACAAGCAAGAGTTTGAGATGGGGTTCTTTTCTTTTCCAACAGTGCTCCTGTACCAAAGATAGGAAAGCGACAGCTCATGCATATCTGACCAGCACATATGAATACGAGAGAAGAGTGCATTTTTGAAATGCTTCCTGTCATAGGTGTGGTTCACTTCTCTATTTTTTTTTTTTTTTTTTAAACTTTATTGCCCTACTGAAAGCCTCAAATTCATAACTGTAAATATGTTTCACAGTGCTGCTGAACCAGCAGTACTGTCTTGCTTCCCGGAGCACAAGGCACATTTACTGGAGCCTCCCCTGCTCGGCTGGGTTGTGCTCAGCTATCTTGACCTACAAGCCTCCTAATTGACCCGGTGCCCTCCTGTAGTCCTACTACATTTCAACAGACTGCAGGATCTTTTGGCTTCCAAATCAACAGCTTTCTGTTGTGCGTGCCTGTCAAACGCAGCTCTCTCTACACTGCACATCTCATGGTATCCGTTAGCAGCCTAATGAGAGGGACAGAGATCTAATTTCTCATGGAATAGCTCTGTCAGCTTCAAGGTACTTACTGAATGAGAAAATTTGACCCATTTTACTTTGCTACCTACCAAACAAGGAGAAAAAAATGCCTGAACTTGACCACAGGCATGAGTGACTTAAAACTCCCCACACCCTTTCACCCTTAAAGAGGTAGGAGGGAAAAAGCCTTTTACCTCTCAAACATGCTGTTTCTAGCCTGAAGTTGCATATATTTTTCAAAAAAAAGTATGTCCTGTAAGGAACAGATTTACAGTAAGGAACAGCTATGCAGCTTCCTTGGAAATGCACTGAAAGGCACTTTGCTCAAGCGATATTTTGGAGCTGTTTCTAGGGGATATCCCAGCCTCACCGTTTTTCTTCTCAGAAAGCCTTTGCATCTGTAAGCAATGAAAAGAAAGAAAAAGACATTTCAATTGATTAAATGCATCAAGAATCCTACCAGAAAAAAAACCTCTCTGGACTACGTGTGTCTGCTGCTATCCTTGTCAGGAACAGCTTTTGTTCCTTTTGAGATCTGCTGGGAATGGAATAATCTGCTTCAGTTTAACTTTCTGAGCTGAGGGTTAATAGCAGGAGAGTCAGGGGACCTGATGTGGCACAACAGTGTGACTGCAAGGCAGGAGCTTGGGGAGTCACTGCAGGTCATGGCTGTGGCGGTGTTTTGTATTTCCCCAGTGGGGGCTGAGGCAAGGCAAACCTTTTGCGGGCAAAATGTCACATGGAAGGCATCTTGTCACTTGGCAATTAGAGTGTTTGCGCGTACAACGTGTAATTGCACACAATTAGATCAATGGTTTAAAAGAGCGTGGTGAGCCTGACCCCTCTGCTAGAGGAAAAGCTCACTTCCTGTGAAGGACATCAGGGGGGCCTGATGGATGACCATAGCATGAGCCAAAATTTCATCCTGACACAACAAGCAAACCCGACGCTGACTATCTGAAGGAATATAGTGTACCTGGCCCCCTCAAACCCCTGCGTGAAACACTCGGAAAGACATACAGTGCAAATAGTTTTTCCTCCTTCACCCCACATTGAATAATAAGGGGGTTTATATTAGCTACCCATTTCCCCTAAATTGCAGAGCGGAATTCAACTGACTTAAAAACTCTGTGCAAAACTGAATTCAGAGCCATAATTAAATGGTTTCTAATGAGGCTGCAACTTTTTGTGTTCTTTTATTCATGCTTTCTCCCCCTTGTGATAAATCGTGAACAGCTACAGGAGGTGAGGGAAAACAGATTTGCTAAATAGCCCATTTTACCTCTTTGAGCAAACCCCAGGAGTCCAGAGGAGTGTGAGCTGTGACATGATAGGCCTACAGAAAATTTCTCATGTCCTTTCTCCGTGTAGGCATTTACCTCTGCTTTTCACCGAAGGACATTGATTTCTCAGGCGACCATGCTCAGCTCACAGTGGCATCCACCAGAAGCCCTACAGGGACAAGGTGTTATGCTGCCAGTGGGAAATGCAGTGGGACCGGTTCAGTGAGCCATCATTTTGCTTTGGTTTATACTTTCAGGTTCAAACATCTTTGCCCCTGTGCTTGAGAGCCAAGCGTGAGGGATCAGACTGATACTATGACATGAGCCATGCTGGTGGGCAGTGGTGGAGTGAGCAGTGGGGGCAGTGGGACAGAGGTGGAGATGACCCAGAACTCCAGGACAACAGGACACCACTTTATTTTTCTACTGACTTCAGCAAAGTTGCTATTTGTTATTTCTTGGCGTTTTCTCTTGGGCAAGAGGGAGCTTTTCCAGAACTGTGCAGTTGAGATGGTGCAGAGGAAGTGCAGTAGCTCAGTGTGGAGCTGGGGGAGCAACATGCTCAATGGCTGGCATCAAAGCTGTGGTGTATTATCTGCCCAGAACCATCATTCTGCTCGTGGAAGCTGCGTGTCTCTTGGTAACGTAGAAGAGCTGCAGATGGTTCAACTTTAAATCCCTTGGATTTTTGCTGATGGTTGTAGATATCTTTATGCTACTCGTCAGTGTTTATGGCTCTGAAGGTCACCATAGCCTTGTGATTTCTCAGATATTTGTGGCTGGAAAGCTGGGATCTGGGTGCCCACTGGGCTTTGCCTGCCCCCAGGACCGTAGCTGGGATGCACGCCCCAGTGTGAGGAATCCCCTGGCCCAGGAGCAGGGGTAGAGGAAACTTAAGGAGAGGTGAAAGGGGGAGGACCTCCCACAGGTCTGAAGTTACAGCTCGTCCTTCCAGGGCCCTCTCATGGAAGGTGTGGGTTGAAGGATGAAGACCTGGTCTCTGATTTCTTCTGCGGAGCGGCACTTTGTTGACTTATGAGAATACTCTTTAAAACAAAGACAAGAGCTGACCTGCAAAGAAAGGGCTTTCAGCCGCATGTATAGAACCTGAACACAACTGAGTTGGTGACATTTGGGACCAAAGTCAACTCTCCCTGCTTTGCTCATCCTGCTGCCCAGCCTGCAAGCATCTGTTGGGTGTCTCCACTCTCAGATTGCCTTTGGGGAGGCAGCAAGGCCAAGAAGAAAATGAACTGACCCAGTACCACAGACCAGCATACACAGGAGGACAAGAGCAGGGTGAGTGAGAGCCCTTCCCCAAAATATCTGTCTCCATGAGCAAAGGGGTTGACCAGTCTTGCTCTGTAAGTCTTGCTTGCCGCACCTGAATGCTGTCCCATACACGGAAACCTGCCGTAGGACAGTGTGGTGAGCTGTGCTGTGTTTCTGTCAAGTACATTAGACAGCCATCAAGAGCCTTGAAACCACACCATCACCATCAATCTAGCTCTGGGGAGGAAAGCCATGCCAGTGCAGAGCTGTGCCATTCGCCCTCCACGGTGTAATCAAAGTGATGATGTGAGACCAGGAGTGCTCCTGCCCGGTGCCAACAGCCCTCTGGTATATGGGGCTCTGTATGTAACAGCGTGCTTCTCTCACTGCCTTTCTGTGCTACAGCAACATTGGGCAGAGCAGCCATCGATTTTCTGATTGTTGGAGGAATTAAATTCCTGACATAAGCTGTGAGTTGTAAGCATTTTACTGCTGCATGAATAGCTAAGGGCTTGGATGGACTGAGCAGAAGAAGCAGCCTACAGCTGCCAAATCATTTTACCAAACTTTCTTTCTGCCTTTTCTACTGATGTTTAGTTTTCTCCTTATCTTCAAAGCCCTCCACAGCCTTGCATTTGGCATCCTGGTATGTATCCTGGCTCCGAGGCCAAGGCATCTCTTACATGCTCTCCCTGGTCTCTGCCAGTGGCAATGATGGAGGAGAATCCCCTGGGTATGAACCCTTGGGGGCTGCATGAGCAAAGCCTGTGCAAAGTAAGGATGGGGTAAAGGAGGCTTCTGTTTCTAATACAGACATTGGTAATGCTGGCTCCAGCCAACATAATGTTGTTTCTGGGCCTTGCCTTCTCCTCAGCCTTACTGAAAGTGTCCCAATTGGAATGGTGGTTTGTTTCCAAGAGCCACTGACTCCTCTTGTCCCTGGACATGACTTTTGGTTAACTACAAATTGGAGAGGAGTGATGAAGAGCTAAATTCCTACAGGGGATGGTCCCTGAGAGGTGCTCAATGTCTTTTCTTCTTGGGAACTTCCTCCAGCTTTCTTGGAAAATTGGGGTAATAGAAGATAAAGGAGTGATGGAACATTTATCTCATGTAACAGTATTTTCAAATTAGGTGACTGAAGACAGGCTTCCTGTGTCTCTAGTTAGGCACCAAGGAAAGGTGGCTTTGCTTTAGGTGAGCTTGATGTCCTCTGGTGTTACTAATGACAGTCTCGGAGAGTCAGTGCTGGTCACTTTTAGTTACTTATTCTCCAACATGTAGATTAAACATACAACTTTAGATTTCAGGAATTTGGTCATTTTGTATGGTTCACCTCACAAGTAGGAGGGAAAAGATCTTGTTGTTGACTTTGGGAAGCCAAGGAGATGTGCAACTTTTTGAAGCGCAGACTGCAATTCATGGCAGATATGGATGCCCCCAAATGGAAAGGTGCTGAGGGAAGAGCAGCAGAGTCCGATGAAACAGATACACGGGGAGACATGCAGAGACCCAGGCTGCGATATAGCAAATGCTGGCACTTGAAAGATTCCCCAGCTACATGCTGGGCAGGAGCTAGGAAAGGCAGGGATTGCATGGTTGTGCGGCTCATAAAGAACTCTGCCTTTTAATTTTTAATAATCATTTGCCTTTTTAACAAGCTCAGTGGGACTTGGCTTGTTGGTTTCCCTTCTCCCAGCGCAACCAGGTGAGAAGCCCAATCCTAATCACAGGGTTGCCATTGCCCGCGTGATTCGGAGACTCTCAGTCCCTGAGCAGAAAGTGTCATGTTTGTTCATACCCATAGTGCAGGCACAATTATACTGAGTGAAATTCTGTTTAAATCAAATTTGCCCTATAATAAAAGCTATGTGCAAAGCTAACTGCTTTACAGCATGCATTTAAGCAGCTAAATGGTGTTCAAAAGCAATGTAAATGCTTGCATACCCGTGATCTCATTAGGGCAAGTTTCCTAGTCTAGAAGCAATGTATAAAGAAGATAAATGTTATAGCTGTCTTTGTCTCTTTTGATTTCCTTCTCTGGCAGAGCAGTTCATTTGTGGTCCTAGCTGAGCTGTCAGTTTGCTTTGATTTTTTCTTGCATGCCTGTTACTGTTTTAGGCAGGGAGTCAGCACCATATCTCCATGGGGGCAAGAGGTGTGATTTCAGATACAACCTGGCAATAGCCTGGAGTTTGGCAGCTTGGGAAAGACGCTATGCGTTCAGTCCTGTTTTGGTTTGGAGTTGGTTTTTTGTGCATGTGTGTTTTTCTGTGAATGTGGGAATGTTATATACAGTCGTCCTTCCTCCCTTATTCAAAAAGCTGTAGAAGAACTCTACTGATTCAGGCATGCATCAGACACACAGTCACCACATTATACATATTAAAAGGTACATTTTTGTCTGAGGATTTGAAGAACAAGAAGAATAGACTGTCAGGGCTCTGCAGCTCCAAGGACCAGCAGAAGTCAGTGCCACCCTGAGCAACTTAAAAAAACCCCACAAATTCTGTCTTCTTTGAGGATGGTTGAACAGTGGGGAAAAGCTGGCTGCCTTTCACGGCTCATTGGCACAGCTTTCACTCTTGCCAGCCTTTTTTCCATGGGCAAAATGTACCATTCTTCTCCCCTTTCTGGTAGGCAGCAGGGTGACGTGGCAGCAGATGGGACTCGCCCTTGGTTGCTGGCATCAGGGGGTGTCTCGGGAGAGGGCTGCGGTCTGGCAGCCAAAGTGTGGCCAGTGCTCAGCCTTAAATCAGCGTTGTGCACCTTTCCATGCAGCCGGTGCCTCCAATGTAATATGTCACTGGCTGTCAAAATGAAAAATAGCCACAGCGCTGCTCTGTGGTGACAACCTGCCCCGTCATCTCCTTAAATAATTTTATGAAGCTGATAAAATAAATTTTTTTTAAAAAATATTGCTGTTGGGATGATCTCTGCCTTGCTAATTCCATCTCTGAAAAATTAGAAGATGCATTAAAAAGTGATTGCTGTGAGATAAGGAGGTTGTGGTTGCAGGCTCTGAGTGCCACATAGTCTGCAATGTATTTATGTTACTTCCATCCAGCAAAAATCTGTGGATGGGCTCCCCGCCTGTGCGACAGCATTCTCAGTTTTCTGCAATGCCAGGGAAATGTGGATGCCACTGATCAGAGGTCCCTAAACTGAAGCACCTTAAGGGGCACATATTTTAGAGGTTGGTTATTTGGTATTTTCAGAAAATTCAGCTGCTGGACATCTCAAATTAGGGACCTGTTTTATGAGATTTTTACTTCCAGTCCCACTTTGCCTTGCTTTTCTGTTTGTAAATAACATCCCTAATACCCTTATCAGCAGAGGGATTTAGTAAAGACAAACAGATTTGGTTTTAATTCCTTCAGAAATCATGCCAGAAGTAGAGAAAATAAACAGGAAGTATTTTGACACTCAGCACAGAAGCAAACCGGGATTTAATAGGCACTGCAGAGACTCTGGGGGACACATCACAGCTTGGGAAGATGGGTAGGAAAGGGCATAGCTGAGTTAGGAAAACAAAGCAGAGAAAACAGGGGTTAAATTTTGCAGCAAATACGAAGAAAGACTGTTCTTCATCTGACATTCTGGAGACAGCTAGAGGAAGATTTATTGAATGAGTTTGGAGACAGATAAAGAGGGAAAAGAGGAGGGTGTCAAGAGGAGGGTTGTTACAGCCCAGTTGGGTCAGAAGGGAGGTGTCTGAGAAGGTACCACATAAGCAGCTGATAAGCAGTTCCACTGCCCACTGGCAGTGAAGGACTTCACCTACACCCTGCCCATGAGGAGACAGTTCCCGAGTGGGACATGAGCTCATTGTGCATGGGGACACCAGGGACTTATGACAGAAAAGGCTCCAAAGGGTCTTGTGGGTGCTGCTCTGGAGCCAGCAGCTGGACGGTGCTGCCCAATGGCAAACCGTGGTGTACTCGCCGTGGGGAAGTATCCTCTGTTGTTCACAGCTTGGTGAAGCTTCGGATGGAGAAATGGAGCCCGCTGGAGAGCTGCACTTTTGGTAATACATTAAACGATGGAGTTCTGAAATGGTCTGCAGGAGCGACGGCTTCTACAGCGAGGCTCTTGCCCAAGCGGAAGGATTTGGAACTGCTGAATATGGGTTTCTGGCAGATGTGAGGATATGATAAGTCATCTGTTCCATGTTAAATTCTGTTAAAGATGATGAGGATCGACTGCCCTTCACTGGAAATAAAACAAGAAAAAAACTAGCAGCAAGGCACATCCACAGTTACTATGCTAGGACAATGATTTCTGACTGTATAGATAGTTCTGTGCTGAAACAAGTTGCCTAGAGGCAACAGGCAGAGCCTGTCAGGATACCTCCACCCACACAGGCCAAGGATGGACCAGGAAACCACCTGCAGTCCTTCTCAGACCCATGTTTCTACCACGCTGTGAAAATTATGGACATTTTTAAGAACCTCACAAAGAACTGTCCGTCTCACCACAGCATCCCAGTTGGGGAATACACAGAAAAAAAAATCTGTGTGCCAAGAATAAGATAAATAGTGGAGATGTGTCATTTGTTGGGCTACCTGCACTCATAGAGTTACTGGCCACATCGTCACAGATGAAGGACAGGGCACAGTTTATGTTACTTTCTTCTGGGGTGCTAGAGAGTGGACTGAACCTGGAATATTAAAATACGCATTGAAAAAATGTGGCTACTTGTAAACTGAGGAGTGATTTGGATGGACAACATTCTTCGATTTATAGAAATGGAAGTCCTACATAGCCCAGCTTCAGAAGTATTTTAAAATACTTAAATATGATAAGAATATGTAAACGTGAAGTCAAATTAAGAACATAAAAATCTGACAGGAAATACATGGGGAAGCTGGGACATTCAGAGTAACTACTGGAAGGCTATACCCGTTTCAAAGTGAGAGGGACACAACCTAAGTGATGCTGACAGGTTTGAAACGGTTTGGAGAAGACCTGTCATCTAGCAGCTGCTAGCTCACTCGTGAGCCTGTTTCCACCCATGTCTTTCTTGGCGAAAGAAACTTTGTGGGGTATAGCCATGGGACTCCTGGCTTTGAGCTTTTCAGCTGGCTGTTGTCCCTGCCAGAGCTCTTCTTAATTTTCAAGCAACAAAAAAAAGGGTGCTCCATCTGAGGGAGGTCAAGAGAGCAACAAGTTTATGAAAAGCACAGGACTCAAATTAATAAACGCGGGTGGGACAGAGATGGTGAGGTACATTTGTCTTTCACATCTAGTCACCCATGTTAATCTGTTCTAATTGCATTAGAGGGAATGAACGGGCAACAGAGCTGATATTTGCTGAGGCCAGTGCTTGTAGCAGCTCTGGGCATCTGCTGGGAGATTTCCTCGGGTCAGCTGCTCTGAAGGCAAAGATGCCTCTCTCAGGCAAAGGTAGACACCATGTGTGTACATACATGTCTTTATTAGATTGGTGGCAGGATGTGTACATACACATATGTACGTATAAATATTCTCAGGGAAGACATCTGAGCTTTAATGTTTGCAGTTGGTGAAAATAATACCCCTTCACTCCAACTTGGGTGAGACTCACACTTTTCACATTGAAAAATCAGCTCTTTTGCCCTTCTTGCACTTTGAATGCGATTTTTTCACAGCAGATGAATTCATCATATTCCCCCTAATGTGCTAGCTCTTTCATGTTGATCTTCTCCAGTAAAGCTCTTCCACAACAAATTGTGTCTTGTCAGTCAGGGCTTCAGTACAAGCAGGAGTCTGCGAGCCTCACTGAGCACAAGCTTTGCCGAGGCGAAGAGGGCAGGATCTAGTCTTGGAGCTGAAAATCATCTAGAATCGATGGTTTTTTTTGCACTTCACTCTATTCAAACTTGTTGATATTTTTCTCCCAACTCCATGGTTTTGCTACATGCAAATCAGCAGCAATGGGGAGGTAAAAATTCACGTCTGAAACCTCCTCATGCCATCACTGTACCTAGTATGCATTGCCTGGTGCCAGGAGGGGACAGCCTGTTTTAACGTCCCCATGTTTTGCCTGATCTAGTCGAGGGGTGATGTCCCTGGCAACAGGGAGGCTGGATTAAATGATCTCTAAGGTCCCTTCCAGCCTAGGCCATTCTATGATACTATGAACAATGTGGAAGTGTGGAGACCTCGTGTGTGTGTGTGTCCTTCTGATCGAACAGCCACAAGGAGATGGGTTTTTTTAACCAATTCCCTTGTTACCTCCCATCTTGCATCCCTGGATTGTTTTCAGTTGCTAGGTATGGTGGCAGCGAAGGCAGCAAACTGCCCGTTGGCAAAGCAGCAGTGGGCAGGCAGGGGACAGAGGCCATCAGGGAGAGAGCCCAGTGGCTGCCTGGGGCATGATGTATCTGCTCTGGGACAATTTTGTGTAAGCATGTCAAAAAGAGTGTTGTTTCCTCCCGACCACGACAGATTGCAGCAGGGAAATGAGCAAGTGCACTGTTGGGTGTTTGAAAAATACAAACCCTCCCATGCTCTGGTCAGCAAAGGCCTGTGAGATTGATTTAAAGAAATGTTATTTTTTCCTCTCATGATAACTTGTGTGTTCTTTGTGTTGAACCATCTGGGGTTTGAGTGGATAGTGAATGCTTGAAGCTTCTCCAAACTTGACACCTTGAGCTACAGCTTTCTGGGTTCCTCAACAAAGGAGAAGACCAGGTGACATCAAAGCCTTGGCTCTTGGGGTGGGTATGGGTCACAGGTGGATCAGGGTTGATCCTGGTCCAGACGTGCTAACCTGGATGTGAAGGGTCAGGTTTACCGAAATCTGCCAGACAAAGAGCTTGTCCTAGGTTTGTCTTCCTCCAGTCCTTCCTCCCTCTTATCCCCTGCGCCCTTTCCCAGTCGCTTTCCCAGTCCACCCTCTGGCTTCACAGAAAAGCAACAGCCTTTTTTTCTAAGGGGAGCTGGTTGGCAACCCTACACCGCAATAGCAACATCTACAGGTTGCAGCTGTAGAAAACTTCTTTTTAAGGCATAACCACCACCCAGGACAGTTGGGGAAGCAGGGGGGGTACATCCACATGTTCTAAACTCAGACTTGTTTTAAGGTCTCCCAAATTTTGGCTTACCCAAGCATGGGGCAAGTGGGATACTGTTGGCGCTACCACTCAGTGAGGGAGGTGCTGATAACACCGAGGTCGCGGGTTCGATCCCTGTTCTATCTTCTTGTGTTGCCAGATCTAGTTGAGAGGCATTCGTGTCCATGACAGGGAGGTTGGATTAAATGATCTCTAAGGTCTCTTCCAGCCTAGGCCATGCTATGATTCTATGATTCTATGATTTTATGATTCTATGATTCTATGAAGTAAACCAGGTGTCCTTGGCAGGATGCTGCAGGCTTCTAGGGGGCTGAGGCTGTCCCTTCCAATAGATTTACTGCTTGCCTTGTTGTTTTCCAGGTTGTTGGGGTGTTTTTTAATTTAACTTTTTCCCCTTTTCCCCACTTAACTTTTGAGCTTCCCTTCTGCCAGTACATTTTAAAAATATACTCACAGTATGCCAAGCCTCATCCCAAGGGATGCGCTAAATATGAGTTAACAATTAACATCTATTTCTGAGCCCCTGGGAAAGAAAAAAAAGCGTTCACACTCTTCCTGCTGTTAGGCACCAAACAGTAGGCGCTGAGCTGTCATTACTTACCTCGCACACACGCTAATTAATCTCAAACATGTGGCTGGGATTGTACACAAAAGGGGTGGCCATCCCCATGTGCTTGCTCTCTTTGGTGCTGCTTCTCCTGAGATGAGGATTTGGGACATCTTTTCAAAGTGCTTCTGTGCTGGTAAAGGATGAACCATAAGGGCCCTTCAGCACGGGCATCCTGAGGAAGGACAGGCACTGACCAGCACAGCTCAGCGAGCAGGAAAACTCACATCCCAAGCACAGAGAAATGTTTATAATTTAAATGCACGAGCTCTTTACAGTCAGAGGAGAAATCTTGGAGAGCGACAGCATGGCCCAGCCTTCCTGGGCTTTAACCTGCCAAATTTAAGAGGTCAGCGCAGCTTGCTGTCATGAGAGGAGGAATTTCGAAATGGATTTCCCTATCCCTACAGAAAGAGATAACCCTGCAGAGCAGACACCTCTTTTCTCTTTTTTTTTGCTTTTTGCTGGATTTCAATGGCACTAAATCCTACTGAGCCCTGCAGGTGTGTTTTGTCTCCCAGGATAATGCTGCTGGGTAGGAAATTGCCTATTAAATGCCCATCCTTTGAGTCTACAATCTATGGACTTGATTATTTTTGGAGAAGGTTGTTCATTTCCTTAACATATTTCTTTAACATTAAGGTGATGAAAATATATATTTATGAGAAAGCAGCCATCAGAGAGTCCGTGAAATCCCCGATGGTCTCTCCCAGTTTTAAACAGAAAGTGTTGCTCTCTGCATATCAAAGCCAACAAAAATCAGCGCAAACAATCGTTAAGTCATTAGCAAAGGCTGTGAATGCCAGTAGTCCTAATATTAAGCCGTCTGGTGCTCTCCCTGGAATCGTCTGACTCGATTGCATCCTGTTACACTTGCAATCTGCTTTCTGCTGTCAGCAGATAGTCTGGCAGCCGTTTAAATTGGCATTTAGAAAAATCTGAGAGTGCTTGTACTTGGGGTTTTCTCTTTCACTGTTTCTCTTCACTTGCTTCGATGAAAACATCATGGTTCCCATAGAATAGCCTGGGGAAGAGCTTGATCTCCCACAGCACTGAGCACTGGTAGCCCAATTTTGGGCTGATATAGCCCACGGCAAAAGCAGGCAGAGGGGTAGGTGAGCTCTGCTTGGTGTATGGGACATCAGCCTGCTGCTTCCACCTGCCTCCTCATGTTTTGTTCCTCATCAGGTTTGTTTTCTAAGGAGATGTAGGAGAAGGTGATGCAAGAATTTCCACCACCCAGGGAGGCACAAGCCTTTTTTTGGAGGTTTCCTGGCCAGGTTTTGTGGGGCAGCATGAAGGACACAGCGGGGAGCTCATTCTCATGGAGCTCAGATATGAGTCAGGCACAGGGATAAATATAATCTTTCAGGGGAAAGACTGGTGAAGAGGAGGTATTGCTCTAACATGAACGTGGAGGTGGTTCCTCCTCAAACTCTTCCACTCCTGCTCTTGACACAAAACAAGGAGGAGCAGGGAGAGCCCCCTCTTCCTGGCAGCCCCTCCTGCAGCCCTTCGTGCAGCCCTGACCCTTGGGAGTACCTCAGGCATTAGGATGCCCTGCCCAGGGAGGTGGTGGAGTCACCGTCCCTGGGGGTTTTTAAGGAGAGGCTGGATGTGGCACTTAGTGCCATGGTCTGGCCGATGTGATGGTGTTGAATCATAGGCTGGACTTGATGATCTCAGAGGTCTTTTCCAGCCTCAACAATTCTGTGATTCCATGAGTCTGTGATCCTAGCGCTGTGATGAGTCACTAGCTGAATGGATGGTCCTCCTCCTGGGCCTCCCATCCTCTTCCCTGTCCCCTCTGCCTTGTGAGGGCAGCCTGGACAACCCACTGTTTGCTGGAGATGCCTCACAGTGCCAGCCCCTGGATTCACTGTTCAGCCTCATGAAAGATTTCTGTCTGCAAACCTCCCTGGGCTGCCCAAGTGTGTAGCCACTGGCTGCCACCGGTGCTGCTTGGCACCCACCATTTCAGCAACCACAGGCGTGAAACACCACTGAGGATGCCAGCTTCTGACACAGCCTGTGGTGTAGTGCTAAGCGTTAATTAATTCACACCATTTAACTGTAGACAAGGCAGTTTAAAAGGTTTTAAAATGCACAGGGACATAAATTCCACCTCTCTCCAATGCTTATGTATAAGTCTTTCATTTGCACACTGTGAAGCTCTCAGGATGTTTCCTGTAGGATTTGTCTGGGATTCCAGCCCTGAAGGCAGCTTTTGCATCCCTAGATCTGCCTCGCAGGGGGGATCTGCAGACATGGGCAACCTTCATACAAACGCAATCTGCCTGGGTCCTGGTTTTGGGAAACATTGTTTCAAGGAAATATTTTCTGATTTTCAGTGATGGCTCCATGACATAGTGAACTGTAACCACCTCCTCTGAAAATACCTTGTCAGCATGGGTATCCTGGCATAACTATCTCTGTACAAATCATTAACCTAGTGTGAAGAAAGTAATTTGCCCAGCAAAGTTTAGCTCCTTGGTGTTACTTTACACAACAAAATCTATGTAAGCTAATAAAACCTGACAACCCCACTTCTGTCTATAATGAACCACAGTAATCCTATTGACTACTTCTTGAGAGAGGCTACATACCTCTGTAGTTGAGGAGAGCCATCAGATGTGCCTGACTCCTGCTCCAGGACTCAAGGAGTTCTTTGGTGAGCACATTTACTTGAGTGAGGACACTTATTTTTTTTAGGGGGTCTGGGAAAACACAAGAGGTAGATACATCCCTGGGTGTCAGTTTATCCTTCAGCCAGCTTCCCACCAATGTGTGAAAACCTCTCTTTACTCCTTTAGCTCTGTGCTCTGGGGGTGGGCCTGGCCTAGGGACTGGTCCCTGTGTGTGTGGTGGGATGGCAGGCTGCTGGATGATTTGGTTCAATCTCATCTGCCAAAAATGGTTTCAAGCGAGGCTGAGGGAGCAAATGAACACTGGGGCTTGCCTAGTGGCCATCCTGCAGGTACAAACCCACTAAAAATCCTTGAACATATATATGAAAATTAGGAGATCCAAAGAGCATTTTGCTAGAAGCTCTGAGAAGCTCCAGGAGCAAAGTCAAGACCAGCAGTTGAACATCAGACTGATGATTTCAAAATACAGCCTCAACATGCACTTCCTTCATCAGCCCACAAATCTTCTGCAGGGTAAGCCTCTTCATCCCTCAGAAACATGAGAAGTAGGTTTGATCTTTCAGCTCATGAAAAACTAGCTGAGGTGGCAGAGGCTGGGGAGGACAGTCCCCACTGGAAGCAGCAGAGACGCCTCCATCCTCACACAGGTAGGACTATGTCACTTTTGTCGGTGCAAGATGCAGGAATTCCCTGCCCCACGTGCTGTTGCACCAACAAGCCTGGCTATCGGTGACATCGAGGAAGAAATGCCTGCTATTTTTAAGAAGGCTGTTATTTACACCGTAAGGGGGGAAACTGGAAAAGGAAGAGCTGCACGGGTTAGATGACTTTCCTCCAGGAAAGCAGCAGAGAACAACAACAGCTGGGAAAGAGGTGGCAAACCCCCGTTTGCTGTCAGGACCATGTGTACCAGGCTAGCAGGAAAAGTGTGAGCCAGTGGATGTTCTCTCCTCCCAGTTTTGTACCCCCTGGCTCAAGGACACCAGCAGTGACATCAGTGCCTGCTTGTCCTCCCTGCAACAGCACTTTTGTGTGTAGAAGGTGGTGATGGAGCCATTAGGAAGAAAATGTTGCGTGCTCAGGGCCTTGGCAATGGGGAACCTCAAGCAAGAACGGTATATATACAGCCGTATACAAAAACACGTGTGTATGTGCGTGCATGATTTTATCTGGAAAAATGAGTCGAGGGTTTGCCACAA
>NW_009731087.1:6718-7988 GCF_000703405.1 Apaloderma vittatum | reverse complement strand
TCTTTCCCTGCACCCTGGGCTTCCTCCCCATGTCCTGCAAGGAGATGAACCAACAGATGAGCTTCTGTGCCTCTCTCTCTATCCTTTCCTGTCGCCTCATGCTTCTGGGGTGAGGAAAGGGATGGTGGTGGTGCCCTCCCTGCCACAGCTGAGCCTCTGGTTGTGTGAGCAGGTGTGGGGGCCTCACACCTCTGGCTGTTCCTGGAGGTCAGGTTTCTTCCTTGCAACTTCTGTTTGGGAGGGAAATGGCTCCTGCCACAGAAAGCGGCCTTCCTTACAGAGGGAAGTGACTTTACCTCCCTGCTGGCTCCCTTTCAAAGAAGCCACACCTCCGGAGCACCACAAAACACTGTGTGCAGACAGGGCAGGGGAGGACCAAGCCCTCCTGGGAAGGCGTGGGATGGAGAGGTGATGGCATGGGCATGGGGTGCAGGCAGCCCTTCACTCAAGACCTGCTGCTGATGACACATGGGTTTGGCTTATTTTATGGGAAGGTTTTTTGGTAAAGATGTTAATTGTACAGGAGAAAAATTATTTCCTGCAGAAAAATTATTTCCAGGGTGAGTAACCTGTTGCCACCACAGGCAGCTAAGGTCTAGTCCTGTATATCTGCTGACAGCTGCCAGATCTTCCACCCAGCTTGGAGAGCAGCCACTTACTGCCTTGAGGGAAAACCCCTCTCCCTCCTTGTGGTGACAGGTTTGTGACACGTGCCTTAAGGATGTTCAGTTTTTCAGAAGTCAAAAATGGCACTTGGTGCCAATAGATGCCAAATTATGCGTGCTTTCCATAGGTATACGTATGATTGTATAGGCAGTCACACAATACATACACATACGTGCATATATATGAATACACACATATGCACATATGCAGCACGTGCACTCAAAACATTTATTGGTGAACAAGGCCTGAGTAAGTAACACAGAGGTGAAGTAAGCCATGTTCCCCACCACCTCCAGCTCCCTCCCTCCCTCTCTGAGGGGTTTTGGGGAGGTCTCCTCTGGTGTGTGGGTGCAGGGGCTTGGCAGCACTGCCCTTGGCACCCGCTGCTTCCTGTGGTGTGTGACTGCTACTTTTCTCAGTCAGCACAGGTGGCAGATGATTCATCTCTGGAATCAGTATGATGCTCATTGCATTCTCAGGTCAGATTTTAATTTTTTTTTTAAATGCCCAGATGATTCATCTCCTCGCTGATGCTTCAAAAGCTTCAGTCCTAGGGGCACTGTCTTCTCTGGTCAGTATTCTAGGAAAATCATGCCACTACTTC
>NW_009731087.1:433-6687 GCF_000703405.1 Apaloderma vittatum | reverse complement strand
AGTGGCGCCATCTGGGCTTTTTGCGCTCTTTCCTTTCTTACTGACTTACAGTTGGGTTTATGTGGTATCTGGATAGTATTAGCTATCCAGGAGTGACAATTTTCCTTGCCATCTCATCCCTAATACTTCAGGAGGGCAGTGATTACCATGGCATCTTCCAGTCTCAGTCCTGCAGGACTTGGCTGACGGTGGTTGAGATGGTTTGGCTACATCTCACGCTACCAGAAGAGTCTCCCCAAACACTTCTCCCTGGAGCAAGCAGACATGTCCCCAGAACACTCACTCAGAGTGACAAAGCATATAATCAGCTATTAGGAGTGCAGTGAAACCCATCAGCTGCCGTTAATAAAGCTGGTTAGATGTCGGTTCTCTGCTCTACTTGCTGGCCCATGATGTGGTGAAAAAGAGCTGCTGGAGATAATGAGGGTGGGGGGCTTTAAACTGGGTGTTTGCAAGCACCAGCTGGAGTGTTAGCTGGAGATGGGCAAGTGAACATCAAAGAGCCATGAGACTGTCGAGAGAGTGGAAGGACTTTCAAGGCTATATGCAGAGGAGGGAAATATCTAGTAAATTCCTTCCAGGAAGCGATGCAGGGAATGGGAATGGTGAGGGAGAGGGGTAAAATCAAGCCCCCAGTGTGCATGCAGCAGAGACTGGTTGGGTTTGTGGCTTAGATTTTGACTTTAGCATTTCTTGAACAATAGTAATAGCTTTTCAGAACACTCTAGCAAGTGCAAAACGTGTCCTTGCCACAGATATGTTTTCTCTGCTCGTGGATATCTCCTCTGAAAGAGGGCTGTGAAAAGCCTGCCTTTCTAATTGAATGTGTGTGTAGACAGAGAAGGTGCAATCTAAGATAATTAATGCTAATTAATTATTACATGGTCAAATGAGCAGGAAATGCACATGGAAACTCAAAAAAAAATTAATTATATGAAAATAGGATAATCGCTTTTGTGTTCAGATACGTGTTTGTCTGAGCAAGCGTGTACTCGGCATTTTAAAAAGGGTTACTATAGAAAAAAAAGCTGTGAAAATATTTCCTAAAATATTCCCTGCTGCATATTAAAAAAAACAAAGCTAGCAAAAAAAATAGACCAAGTTATGAAAAAGAGGCTAGTTTCAGTATCACTCACCTTCAAAGGGGAAAATACTGATGTCACATGGCCTATTGAACTCTCACCATTCCCATACACCTGGCCTGTGAATTTAGTAATTATTAAAAAAAAACCAAACAAAACCGGCTACATTTTGCTGATTGTCTTCACAGTGTGCAGTGTTTTGTTTTGCAGTGAGGCTGGAGAAAGCAAGGTGAGAAGGCTGGTGGGTGAGTGACCGAAACCTGTGGGATGGAAGAGCGCAGAGGCAAACTGATAGGGTTTACATCTGCCATAGCTTGGCCCAAATAACCGTTATGGCTGCAGGAAGAAAGAATTTGGTTTCCTTACAAATATGAAAATGCTTGCTTAGAAAGTCTTCAGAGCTATCAGCATCCAGGTTTTCTTCCACGTGACTTTTTCCCTGTCAGCTCCTCGGCCACAGTGTGGGATGAAATGCTCCTCGGCGGCCGAGGCAGGGCTTGGTGCTGGTGGAGGCAAGGGGAGATGGCAGCTGCAGTCTGGGAAACTGGGGTTCTTCAAACCGACCCGGGGGGTTCAGCTCCCAGGTATCCACATGCTGCCATGAATCGGGCATACTGTATTGCATTGCTAAGTAGGAGCACCAACTGCTTCAAGCACTACCTTGAGGGCTACTGGTGGGATGTGTGGGGATGGTTCATGATGGAAAATACAGAAAAATGTTTGTTCAGGGAGTCTGAGGTGGGGGGAGGCAGCAGGACCGAAGGAACAAATTCCAGCTGCTGCGAGAGAGATTTAAAAAATAGAACTTTAGAGCTAGAATTTCTAACTTTGTCCCTCCTCCTCAGCCAAGCGTTCTGATTTTAGATGTTTTATTGAAAAAACAAGCTTGCCAAATGTTTGCAAAAAACTTGCTTAGTGGAAAAACCTAAATTTACCCTAAAACTGTATTTGATTAAGAAATTCAGCCTAACCCTTGTCTGAAGGCTTGCAGTGCCAAGACGTATGTTTATCTCCTTACATCTTTTCTCTGAGGAGCAAGTGGGAGGAAGATGAACAGAGCTTGGATCTTTCTCCAAGAAACAGTATCACAATTTGCTGTTGATGTGCCTTGGTACAGACTCTCTACCACCTCTGGGGAGAAAGAAAGAAAGATGGGGGAGCTATCCTTGGAAATGGATAATGGTCTGAGCATTTCCTGGGACTTGCTCTTGCATAGAGACTGGAGGACGAGCTCAGCGCTGCATCTACAGGCATAATCAAGTCCTCAGAAATACGTAAGAGCTAAGTTCTCATCTCTGAAAGGCAGCAACAACACTGATCTGGGATTCAATGAATATTTTAGCCAGGCACAAGCATCAGATCAACCTCCAGGAAGCAAGCAGATGAAAGTATGAGGAGAAGTGTGTGATTTGTATTAAAACAGAAATAATCAGTTAAGCCAACAGTGGTTCCAGGGAGCCACAGCAGACCATCTCCAGTAATTGATTTTTTGAAAACCCCACAGAAAGAGTGCTCTTTTTTTTCTTTTTCTTTTCTTTTTTTTTTTTAGCGTATCTGTCCCCTGATGATTAACTAAGTAAATCCTCTAGTGATTGCGTCGTTTCTGAAGCAACAATTTCATGGCTTAGAAGTTAACTATCATGGCTCTGATTCCTACACACATGTGCTTTACCCCCCTGGGCCAGTCCCATCCCTCCAACATCCCCATCCTTCTCAGCCCCAGCTGTCTCCCATGCTCAGGCCTCACATTCCATCCTCCGAGCTGCCCATTTGCACGTGAGAACCTCATTGCAACATCTGTGAATGTGATATAAAGACAGGGCAAATGTCTCACACTCTGGCCTCAGCACGAGGGCTGTGCCTGGTCTTTTGGTTGCTGCTAAACTCGTGGGGCTGGGAGGAAGCTGCTGGATACATGAGGGTGGATGCTGGGCATGGCTGGGGCGCAGTCATCTCGTTTTTGACCTGGGATCTCGACGTTTGCTGACACCGGGGATCCAGCAATGCTGTGCTGTAAGTCAAGTAGGAGTAATTTATCGTCTCTCAGCAGCTGTAGAGTTGTGTGAGTCTGCAGTTGGTGGTGGAATAACTCATGGAGGGAGGGTCCCTCGCTGGGGATGGGTGTGACACAAATGGGTTGTCTGGGCATCAATGTTGTACACTGTTCATCTTGCTCCATTTCAAGATGAATTTTGGGCGATACAAGAGATAGCAGATGGATTTCTTCTATTCACTTTAAAATTGCCTCCTTAACTCTAATGCAGTTAGCAGAATGTGATTAACCACTTTCATCCTTGAGTGGGAGCTGCACAGGCACAGCTTTTCCCAGAAGAAAGTTGTAAACTTGAGTATGTACAATGGAAACAAGTCCTTATGGCCACCGGCCAACGGCAAATAACTACAAACTAGCAGGGGCATCCACTTCCTTCAGCGTCATATAAACCAGATAATTATCCTTTGGCTTTGATGCTCGTATCATCAGTGCAGCATTGGCTTGTCAAATTGGCAGGAACCCGTGCAGTCTTAGCAACAGGAAGTTTCTTCTGTAAATGCTTAAAACTTTAACAATTATTTACTGAATACCTAGGATAAGAGCCAGAACATAGCAGAAACGTGAGGAGTTTCCCAGGGGACCTTCCAAAGTTTTTGAGATACTAGCAAGTCCAGCTGTAAAATTATTAAAAGGAAAAAGAAAATCTCTAAAGAGCTTTTTGACTGTATTTCTTGCTCCCTTTCCCTCCCTCATTTACCTGGCCAAATCTCTTCAGTCTGCTTTTATTTACTAAAGTTAAGGAAACCATTTTCTTTTATAAACTGAATCCTTCCTGAGTGATCTTGGTGGAAAAGATAGAAGAAGAGAATACAAATCACAGCCCCAAATTTATTCTGAACAACAGAAGCTGTTGCTGCTAGTCCCGAGACAAACAGATAAGTCCAGTAATTATAGATAAGTGCTTTTGTTTGATCTGTGTAACAATTTCTGCATTTTCAGGTAATTTCCCTTAGGTGTTCACAAGCAGGTGGGAAGCTGTTCTTATACAGGCTGTATTTTAATCTATTTTCAATTGACTTCTTGATGAGCAAACAAAGAACTTTAGTCCTAAAAATGGAAGAAACTTCTTCCTGAGATTTTGTATAAGCTGAAGATATGATTGTTTTTTAATATTGTACTTCCTGACTTCTGCCCTTTCCCCCAAGTAAGTCAGCAAAAAAATAAACTACGCTGTTACTTCAGTCTTGATTTTCCCCCATAAAAACGACTTCAAAATGCCTTAGCATCTTTCAAGGTCTTATTACAAGTTAAGGGCCAAAAGCACTGGCCAAGATTTGTCCTAACTCTGCTAGATGCTATACAAACTCCTCCAGAGAAGTGAGAATAATGTGCAAATAACTCAAACCCTTCATTTTCCCAGCCTTCAGATTCCTATGAAAGCCCACTGGGATGTTTTCCAGAGGTATAAACAGAGACACAGATGCTTTGCTAAACCCTATGCACCCGACACGCTTCACAAGCTGACACGCAAACAGGACTTCAAGGCTGCTCACAGGAAAGTTCCCCTCGCCAGTATGTTTGAAAGGGAACTCGAACTGAAGCCAGCCCCATAACTAAGCAATGAAGTCAAGCATTTGATATCTTGGCTTCAGCTCCCTGAAACAAAGTCAGAAATCATGGGCCAGGTTGGTAAGCTAGTGGTATGGCCCACACAGTTGGTCAGCAAAGTCTACTCTAATTGAAATCTCCCCACTGTATTGGTGTTTCTAGGTGACTGTGAGAAATTTCAGAGGTTTCTGTTAAGGAAAGATACATTTTTTTCACGTGCAAAATGAACATGGTGGTAGGCTGCTTGTCAGCGCAACTGGAAGTTGTTCTTTTAGTGGTGAGATAGCAGCTATTTGAGACATCCTAACGCAAACCCGGTATGTTGAGCTTTGCATCTTGCTCTTCCTCCTCTTCTCCCCTCTTTTTTAGTCCCAAGAGCAGTAGCCTGACTCCAGAACAGCAGCATTCACTGCTTTTACCTCCAGGCTTAGTTTGGCCCTGTTCACAACCCTGAAAGGAGTGACCAGCTAGTCTGACTGAAGATGAGGACAGGTGAGTGACTCAGCTTTATTTTGAGAGTGCTGATGCCAGGGGTAAGGTACCCCTCACTGTTGGTACAGAGGGGCAATGAGAGCACAGCCCAAGAAATTTGCTTGCTCTGAGCAGCCCTTGGTGGCCTTGTGGTAGCTGCCCCTTGATGAAGAGTGGTCACCCTTTGGTAACACAAGATCTCATGTGGTCAAAGGAAACCTCAGTCTCGGTAGTGCTGTGACAGAAAGTTGTGTCTGTATTGGTCACAGCTCTACTTCTTGCAATGAAGCTTCAAGGAAATTTCTAGGGCCTGATGAGCCCTAGAATTCCTTATGTATCTCAGCTGTGTTTGGGTTACTGCTACTACTGTAATGAAAAAGCTGATGTTGAAGTGGATGAAGAAAGGCTGGGAGTGTTCAGGTTGTTCAGCTTGGAGAAGAGAAGGCTCTGGGCAGACCTTATTACAACTTTTCAATACCTAGAGAAGGTCTATAAGAAAGATAGGAATGATCTTTCTAGCAGGGCCTGTTGTAATAGCATGAGGGGTAATGGTTTAAACTAAAAGAGAGTGGATTTAGACTAGATAAAAGGAAGAATTCTTTTACAATGAGAGTGGTGAAACACTAGAATGGGTTGCCCAGAGAAGTTCCATTCTGGGAAACCGTCAAGGACAGGTTGGATGGGGCTCTGAGCAAACTTACCTAGTTGAAAATCATAGAATCATAGAATGGCCTAGGCTGGAAGGGACCTTAGAGATCATCTAATCCAACCTCCCTGCCATGGGCAGGGACACCTCTCAACTAGATCAGGCTACTCAAGGCTCTGTCCAACCTGGCCTTGAACACCTCCAGGGAGGGGGCATCCACAACTTCTCTGGACAATTTATTCCAAAGTCTTGCCATCCTCATGCTGAAGAATTTATTTCTAAGATCTAATGTAAATCTGTTCTCCTTCAACTTAAACCCATTTCCCCTTGTCCTATCAGTGGACACTCTTGTAAAAAGTCCCTCTCCAGCCTTCCTGTAGGTTCCCTTCCGGGATTGGAAGGCAGCTATTAGGTCCCCTCAAAGTCTTCTCTTTTCAAGACTGAACAATCCCAG
>NW_009731087.1:0-218 GCF_000703405.1 Apaloderma vittatum | reverse complement strand
CCTTCCGGTAGGTTCCCTTCAGGTTCTGGAAGGCAGCTCCTAGGCTCCCCCAGAGTCTTCTCTTTTCCAGACTGAACAATCCCAGCCCCCGCAGCCTGTCCTTATAGCAGAGGTGCTCCAGCCCCTGGATCATCCTTGTGGCCTTCCTCTGAACACGCTCCAACCGATCCACATCCCTCTTATGGCAGAGACACCAGAACTGGACGCAGTATTTGAGG
>NW_009731086.1:14796-42166 GCF_000703405.1 Apaloderma vittatum | reverse complement strand
AATCCGGCTGAGCCAACCCAATACAACATGCCAGACAATTCAAACTTAGACCTATAGAGCAAACATAAATAGACCTATAGAGCAAACATAAAACATCCTTTCTGTCTTTACTGTAGTATTCAATTTTGTTTGTCTGTAAGCTGGAAAGAAGCAGCACAATTTGTACCTTTGATCTTAAATTTATGTGCCATCAGTTGTTGATTATGCAGTTATTATTTTGGTGCACTTAAATATTTCCAGTGTCTATAGTTTTCATATCTAACTTAGAACAATTACATTCATATATTTAATCCATGTAAAAGTAATCTCTCAAGAATAAAAAACTTTATGCACTTAAAAAATGCAGTTATTTAAGAAAGAAGTAAGAGTGTTTCTTCTGATATACACTGAAAAAGTAAATCATGAAAATTCTCTGTGCTTATGCAGTTAGCAGCATAACAAAAAAAATAATGGTTTCATAATTATTTCAATACTCAGAAGTTTAGAAGCAATTATCCTTAAGTTTTAGAACAATTATATACAAAGAAAAACATTGTTCATTCTTTTAATTCAGTGTGGGAAATGTCAAAGAATAGGCTTCATGTCACCTTGTTAGTCATGCAGAAAGTTAGACATGTAATCTTAAGCTGGTCACCTGTGCTTGCCTGTAGTCATAGTTACTCTCCAGGGAACAATTCATCCAATTCAAGTTGGGTGCTCTCTTCTTCTGTTACAGAGTCTAGACAACTAATTAGACAGAAACCCTGACTTTCAATAGATAAATTATGTGATTGTCCGACTTTAACGTGTTAGGAATCCATGTTTCATTGACCTTTAATCGTATGGGTGCTTTTGCATTACTGATGCCCAAAATGATGGTGTGTAACACTGAAGTTCCTAGGTTTGAGATCCTACTTTAGATTAGGCACTGCAATGTTAACGGCAAGAAAGAAGAATAAAAATCAACATTCAAAGCTGATCATCTCTTCCCTCACAGCAGAGAACGAGTTCCTCATTTGTGAACTTGGGTTCATTAAAACAGCGGGTCCCTGGCATTGGCCTTCAGTTAATTTTCTAAACAAGAATGGTGCAATCCACCAGGATCTTTGTAGAGCTTCCCAGCTTCCACCTGGGTTGGCTCAGAAGGAAATACAGGCCCTGGCTCACTTGTGGAGCAAAAGACATGCTCAGAGAAAAAGGCAGTGTGGGCTGTGTGAAACCAGACATTCACCATTTGCCATGGGAATATGCCAGAAATGTGGCGCTCACACAATTTATCCTACTGAGTTTTTGTAGTTACATTTGGTCTTTAAAAGTTGCATATGATTGCTTCCCCAGAGAATAAGGCTCTCACTGCACTGCCAATGATGTTGAGGATATCTGCCTTACATTCTCTGCAATGATATGCTAACCAGTGTTGCTACATCAATATCAAGATAGTGGGAATGTATTTGTTTTTCTTTTACTTACTATGGCACTCCAGTATTATTCTTGCCAATGTGCTCATCACCTTTCTCCCAACAGCAATCAGTTATGGCTCCCATTTTCTCAACTACTGATTCTTTTTCTTTCATATCCCAATGCAACTAGTGCAGTGGTTTCATAGAACCGTAGAATGTTTTGGGTTGGAAGGGACCTTATATATAGATCACCTAGATCCAACCGCCCTGCCATGGGCAGGGACATTTCCCATTAGACCAGGTTGCTCAAAGCCCCATCCAACCTGGCCTTGAGCACGTCTTTTGTTTACATTTATTACTGCTTGTAGTCACTTCTCCACGATCATTGTCCAAGGTATTTACCCATCCTCTCATTGTTGGTAATATGCAAAACAACCATCTGTTTTTTAAGAGGATCTCCATAAATTCAGGCTCCACTACTGGTTTCCTTGAAACCTGTCAAAGTGTTTCTCCTTTTTAAAGTTGGCTTCTGCTCTGGGAATGATCACTACTCTCTACTGGACTAAAACGCTCTTCTCATAATTGATTATCAGGGTTTCTGTGTCCAAGGCATATACACTGCCGAAATTCGTGAAGTGAGAGAAAACTTTCACTCAAACTAGGTTTCCAATATGGCAGTCACACTGGCAAAGAGATAAAAATGAGCAGTATACTGATCTTTTCCAGAACTAAGTACTAAAGTCAGATCTGCAACTTAATGTTCCATTAGGGTTTTTTTTTCTCTCTCACACATAGCCTACTTTGTGCTGAGTACAGTTGCAAATTTTAACTCATTTTTGGATTTGGGTTTTTTTTCATTGTTGTTGTTCTGTTGAAATCAGATGAAGAGGAAGAAAAGGCCAAGGTTTTGCTACTAACCTCTTAAGTGTACATTCATGATATTTGCTGGAACAGTATGTTTATATACCTGGAGCAGGTGTGTTTATACCTTTCCAGGTTTTGTTTGCTTTTTTAAACTGTTTCTAAATACTTAGATATTAAATTTGGGTTCCATACGCTCTTGCCCTCCAGATATTCATAACCTCTTCATGTAAAGCAGTTCTAACAACTGAAACAGCTCACTGGTTTTCTAGCTAGTGAAACTACATACTATTTTTACAGCTTCTGCTAGACGCTCCTGCTGCTATCTTTTTGTATTATTGTCTGCAGAACAAACAAAGAAAGCAAGCTGAACTAAGTGCCCTGCGTATTTAACTTTTTACTGTGAACTTACAAGAGTAAATATTTTTGCACTGATCTTTCCTTTTGTTTTGGTCAGGAAACCTTCATAATTAAACCCCCGTGAGACCTTTGCAGAGGTGAGGGCTAACAGAGTGATTTATTTAGCAGAACTGGCCATAGAGAGAAGATAAGCCAAAATCTGACTGTCAGCCAAACTGAAGCCCATGTGCTCCAGCACTATGAGTGAGGCTAGGAAGTGCTACTTAAGCGTGGTTCCAGTAGCAGGAGAAAGTCTAGATTGTCTGGTATGAAGGATGATTGAAATGGGATGCCTGAAACAGTACAAAAGTAAAAGCTTTTCCTCAATGTGGATTTGGGAATTGAGAAAATACAGTTATATGCCGTAAGAGAGCTCTGAAAAGCAATTCTTTTCATCTCTGTTAAAATGAAAGCACGTAAGCTAACTAAGGCTCTACATGACTTTTTCTACCCATGCAGAACCCTGGTTTCTCACAGAACATGGCAGTGGTCTGTGAACTGCTCATTACACTATCATGCTTAACTTAAAAGCAAAGTACTTTCCTTTTGGGAGGGAAATAACTCCTTGGAAGTTACTTTTAGAACTCCTTTTAGAGAACAATGCTAAGGAAAAGAAGATAATGTGTTGGAAGAGTCTTTGATACTCCCTTTCTTTGTATCATGAAAACTGAACCGTAAACAATGTGGGGTTTGGAGTAAAGCTGTTAGACAGCTATTTGCAGCCCAAGCTATCTGTGATTTGGTATTTAGAGTGTAAGAGCCTGCCTTATTCTGAAACCAGAACATCTGCAATAGTGAAGCTTTAAGCAGTTGGCACTTTTACCAACTCTAACAAAAAAAAAAATGTTTTATTGGAAAAGGTAACTGTATTCAGTAGCCTACTGTCTCTGATTGCTCTTTATGTTAAGGACCATGTGTCCTTTGTGTCTGGATAGTTATATCCATAACAGAAGAGGAAAATGTAGTGCTTTCATTGGTTTGCTATGTGTCTTAAATTCCTGATGTATATTAGCTAATTCTGGATTAATGAACTGAGTTAGATGAGTCGATATAAAAGAAGGTGCTTGCCATAGCTGCAGTTGGTTTTAAGACTTGATAGAGCTACTCTGGGAATCAAAACTGTTAATGCTGGCTGTCATTTTTAATCTTCGATGTCAACAGATCTGCATAAAGCTTCTCTAAAAAGAGCAATGTCATGTCTTACCCGTTTACCAAATCCTGTAAAGATATCACAGCTTTAGATTAAAGCCATTCAAGAAGCAAGGAGAGCCAGATTTTCGTGGGATATGTAGCATGCAGTCCTCCCCAGTATAAAAGTGTACCTCAGCTCCATGGTTCTGGACTGTTTTATCCTATTCCTCTTCTTCTGTTTGTTCTCACTTAAAAACTTACTGAATCTCTCTTAAAATTCTTAGAATATGTTTCTTTTTTAAATGATGAGAAGAAAATTATTTTCTGGCTTAGTTCCAGGGGATCAAACTTTCCCAGTTCATTTACTGAAGCGTTAGCTTACATTGGAGGTCAAGAGTTGTAACAAATTATTACTAGAAGGTTTTCTTCTTGAGTGCCATAATGTGATCTTCGTTTGCATTTGGCACCACTTACGTTTTCTTTTCTTTCAAAATGTGTGTGTTGAAACACTGACTTGAAAGTCTACAATGCATTCAAGTATTAGTAAAAAAGTAGAATCATGGAGTGGCTTGACTTGGAAGGTACCTTAAAGATCAGCCAGTTCCAACCCCCTCTGCCATGGATGAGCACACCTCTCACTAGACTACGTTGCTCAGAGCCCCAGGCAGCCTGGCCTTCAAACACTTCCAGGGATGAAGCATCCACAACTTCTCTAGGCAACCTTTTCCGGTATCTCACCACCCTCATGGTAAATTCTTCCTAATGTCTCATCTAAATCTACCCTGCTCTAGTTTAAACACATTGCCTCTTGTCTTACCACCACATGGATGAAAAGTCCCTCCTCAGCTTTCCTGTAGCCTACCTTCAGATACTGGAACGCTGCAGTATAAGCAGAAGAAATTTGTGGAAATCTGTTGAAATTTGTTAAGAGATGTTCATATGGATATTTGTGGGGATTTCGCTGACTCTTCTCAAGCTCTCAGTAACATGGAAATTTGGACTAAGCATGAGCAGGAGAAAGGTGAGATATGAGTTGAGATGAGATGAGATGAGATGAGATGAGATGAGATGAGATGAGATGAGATGAGATGAGATGAGATGAGATAGCTATTGTTTTCTGTTTTCCAATATATAATAACTAAATTTTGTCTTGTTAGTGTTACCTTGAAAATTAATAGCATGCATTCTTGCTTTATATAATACTCTTCTCTCAAACCTCTGGTTTACACATGTGCACACACACAAACACACACGTGTCTGCTCTGAAGCTTTCTGTGAAGAACCCCACTAGCTAAAAAACAATTGTGTCTGCCACTGCGAAATAACTGAGACTGACTTGTTGGTGCAAGTAAATTTGGCAGGAGCTTCAACATTAACTTCAACAGAATGAAGTTATGTAAAGCTAAGGTGAACTGCAGTGCAAACTACATAATAACCATCATCTCCATTTAGTTTAAGTTTGTGTAAAAATCAAATCTGTTACCTCAGTGTCCCCTGTGGGCAGCTGAAATGAATATACTTCAAAATGGGGCTTCCTATTCACCAGAGGAAGTGTAAAATCTAGAAGAATGTTACATAGCCATCGCAATATTTGGCGTGTGCTGACCATCGCAGAGCATTTTTTTTCCTGCTGGCACAGTGTTTGAGTAAAACTTCCACACAATGATCAAGTAGAAGCTAAGATTTCTGACTTGTGTTGCCAGCTATCTGGTCACCAACTTTTTGAGTTAAGTCAATCATAAGACAACATTGCATCATCATTACCACTGCTGTCTTCCAGGACTGTCCCTGCTATGTCAAACCCAACTGAGGAAAAATGACCCCTTGCATAGTTTCGCATAACAAGGGTGATCCATAGGCTTCATTTAGTCTTTTCAAACATACATTTCTTCCATACCTCTCCCACTACTTTTCATTCTTGAGCTCCAAAAAGGCTTCCAATATCCTTCCAAAATCAAAGGGGAAAAGGACAAGATCTGATTTTCTTTTTTAATTTGAGCAGGTCACCGGGGATCAGTTCTTATTTCTGTGGAGGCCTGTGGGGGATTGACACCGTGGATGCCAGGAACCTTTTACCCCCCCCCAGCCACTTTATTACTCCCCTCCTGGACAGGGGAGCGAAAATATAACAAAAAACTCATGGGTTGGGATAAGGTTAGGGCGAGATCATTCACTACTTACCATCATGGGAAAATAGACTCACCCTGTGGAAATTAGTTTAATTTATTATTAATAAGACATTTTAAAGGGTGGTTAGTGTTTTTCTAGGAGGTAACAGAGAAAAAATTTCCCCACACTTTCTTTTTTTTCTTTAAAGTTCCTTGATGATAAAGATTGTGTCCTAAAGAAAAATGCTTGATATGAACAAATTGAACTTTATTCTCATATAGCCAGCTTCTGTAATCTCCATTTATATGAACAGATCCTTTGAAAGGAGTAAACAAAACAGAGGTCTTAGTTAATGGGTTTATGTTGCCACTAGTTGGGCAGTGCCACTAACTCAGCATTGTCAAATTGTATTGGTTATATGACTTGACAAGCTTTTCAAGTTTTCTGGTTTTTTTTTTTTTTTTTTACTTAATTTTTTTGGTTTTTTTTTTTTTTTTTTACTTCCTAGAAACATGAACTCATTTCTGGTATAAACTACTGGTGGTAGGGTAATCCTTACAAAAATATGGTGACATATCTACTAGTAAAGATTGAGCCAGTCCTGTAAATTCTAAATTAATAGCAAAGCCATCCTAGAATGTCATACAGAATTTTAGATTATAATGGCTTACAGCTATTCATTAAATGTTAAAGCCTTGATCTGGCTAAAACTCACTGACATGAACCTTGTGGGAGCTAACTTTCACAAAATCACAGAATCACAGAACTTTAGGGCTTGGGTTTGTTCCCTCTAAGTTCTGGCCTCATCAGTACAGTTGCATCAGTTCTCTGAGCAATGGAAAGGAATAAGCTTTTTCAAAGACAGTGGTACATTAGGTATGCGAAATGGCCTTCTACAGATCTCTTTCTATATCTCTCATTTTGTCCTGTGGCTGGAGTCCAGGATACCAGTTTTACTAGGGCAGGTGCCTTGTTCAAGAGCTTATGGTTGAGATGATAGATTAATTTGGTGTCAGGGTGCAACTTTTACTGGAGAAGTTATCCAAAATAGAAAATCGCATTATGTTATTATTATACCTCTATGTGTGGAAGGGGTCAGTCTATAGAAGTGAAGCTATTAAAAATGCAAACCAATAGCAATTACTTTTTTAGTTATAGGTCAGAGAATTCCAGACATCAGGTTAAAAACCTGATGGGCGAGCACAGACTCATGCAAGGAACTTGTAGAAAAGGTTTTCAATTCAGCTCCTGGCAGAGAATGAGAAGGCTATATTTCTTTTGCATTGACCACATCCTTCTGGAAAGAAATGTGTATTTCCATCATGTTTAAAATATTTCACACAGCTATTTTAAAAAGAGAAAAAAACAAAAAAAGTAAAGAATCGTAATATTTGTCTTTTTAAGAATACAAAAAGGACTCTGAATCAGATTTTTCTTGGTTATACAGCTAATGGCTTGAGGTAGTTAAAAAGCTTCCAATGTGCTACATTCCATTCTGCACTAAAAATAACATGTGAGTTCTGGGAGAATGAGGTACCCTCTAGGCAGCAGTATAAGCAATCATATTTGGGGCAAAAAAGCACTGATGAAAATGTCAGGACGAGCTCTTCTTTTTGCAGTTGTTTTTATGTTATTTGAAAAGAGTAAGGATGCAAAGACCTCCTGAGTATACTTACGGATGCATATTTTTCTGTTCTAGGCATCTGATTATCATATCCTGAATGTATATTTTGGATCTACCTTCCAGCCCAACCATAAAAACATAACATACATTTTTGCTCTTTAATACCAGCAGCCTATGTGATTTTGAATCTACACAGGCACACACATGTGCAAACTGTTTCAGAATCGTACAAGTTTTCCTGCATTTCAGGTCCTGCAGATATCTGTGTTACATATGCATACGTTAATGCGTGTGTACACACACACCCACACACAATAAACTTGTCAAATATAGAGTTTTCCAAATGCCCTGATTTTTACAGGTTGCAGAATGACAACAGATCCCTTTTAAAATCAGGCCAATTTTATGTAAGTGCTGAATATATTCCCAAAGCTTGAAAATGTGTGTGCATGCCTTATAAGAATATTGTTTTTTAAAAAAGAAATCCTTAACAGCTCAAACAGTGATGAGCTTTGTTGTGTTTAGTACTGTTGGGGTTTTTTTTCCCACTGGCCATGTCTTAATTTCACAAAATTATTTTATCCATTGTCAATAATGAAATTATGTAGACTTCCTGCATATCACCTGTAATGGCTGTGGACTGTCCTAAGAGAGCAAGTCTTACTAGAGCCTTTTACTTTGGTGACCCAAGCATACTACATTCAAACGTAAGTCCTTTCAGACCTCGACCCTAAAATTACTGCTCTTTAGGTATGATGTTGCTTAGTTTTCAAGATATTGGTCACTGGCACCAGAGAAAAGCCTTCTGCAGCCCTTACCCCCCAGAAACTCCAGTTTCTAGGGGAAGGATAGCTTTTAGTAATCCTTGCCTCCCTTTCAGCTCTAATTATATTGGTCTCACTGTCGCCTGAAAGTAGAACCAAGGCACTGACAGTCCCTTGGCAGTTTCTTGTGACCAATGACTGATATTTCACTATATATGTTTCTTGTAAAAAAAAAAAAAGGCAATATTGTGCGTAGACATTTATTATGAAGCTTATGGAGGCAGAACCTGTAGGCTCAGAATATAGCAGCAGCTGTACTGGGTCAAAGTAAAGGTCCTTCTGGTTCAATATCTAGTCCCTGATGGCAGCCAGTAAGAGATGTTTAGAAACTAGTAGAACAGGGAAGGCATATAGTGATATTTCATTCTCCAGTGATATCTCGTACTCGAGTGATGGTCACTCTCCAGGCATTTGGAATCTTCCAGAGTCCAGCATGGTGTATCTTTGTCTAGTGGTTCTTGATGGATTTTTTTCTGGCATGTGTTTGTTAAATCTATTTTCAAATCTGCGCATATTGTAGCATTTACTGCTTGCAGTAGAAAAGAGAAATTTAATGATGCATTATGTGAAAAAATAGTTCTTTTTCTACTTATGAATCTGCCACTCAATCATTCCATTTGATCCCCCTTGGCTCATGGTGTACAGTCATTCCAGTCAAGTGCTTCCTCTGTGCTCTCTCCTTCCTACCATGCCTATTATTACTTCCACTGTATTTTTGTGCACCTGTACATGCAGCTTTAGAATCTGACTGAAGTTTCTTTTCACTGGGTAAGTCTTTCTGAAATTATCAGCATTTGTGAGCGGATTTGGGAGTTTAACTAGCTCATCTTGGAAAAAATCATGTTTAATAATCATTACAAACCTTCTCTTTTTTTTCTAACTAAATAAATCAGCATGTGGAATTAGTAGGATAGAATTTCTGTAACTTCACTTCCTGGAAATTATTTTCTTTTGAAAAAAGAAACTGCATGCAGCTAGCATGCAGCTAGCTTGCTGATGCTTGACTGGTACTGTTTTTAAGTGATTTAATCTTTTTGCTTCCTCTGTGTCTCCATTTACTCTCCTTGGATCTCTTTTCTCATGAGGCAGCTTAGTATTTCAAAGCAAGCTGTTTCTAGGGGAAGTCTGGGCCATTCAGATACAGTCATTATTCATTTAGAAGATAGTTTTGACCTTATTGCTGTTAATACTAAGGAGTCTCCCTGTCCTGACAGTGCAAATATCATTTTGGCAGACCTGTTAACAACTACTTATTCACTGAGAAGCAGAACTGTATTCACACTTTACAACTCGGTTGTACTTTTCAGTGTGAAGGAGTTTTTCTTTTTTCCACCCTCACAAAGTCTTCATCAGTAGAACCAAAGCACGTAGCTCGCTACTGCCTTTAGCAAAGACTAGGAACAATGGTGGGTTAGACATTGGTAATTGATTTTTCAGGGACCTGGCTCCAAAAGCTATGTTTAGTGACACCTCAGAACAGGCATTTTATCTATCAGTAGAGGAAGAGGTGGAAAAGATAACATTTGGAGGCTTTCTACCCATCAGACCTAAGTGTTTTCATATGTACAGGATTGCCTTGTAAAACCAGGAGCAGAGATGTAAAAAATCAAAGGCTTCGACAGAGGCATTAAGAACCATCTAGATATTTCTTTCCTATATAAAGGGTTTTTTTCTTTTTTTCATCGTGATGATACCCATTAGTATTGCACAGTGAAGAGCTTCAAAGCAGAAGCCTCATCTGGTCCTGACTGCCTTGCTGCACCCCGTTTTGTGATGCTGAACACATTTGATCAGAACATATTCCTGGAGCCCTGTGCCTTTCACCCAGCACTTCCAGGCATTCAGCAGATCTAGGAAGATGCCAGTGACTATTTCAAGAGTAGCATCACCTCCAAATTTTGTGTGCTGAGGTTACAGCATTAAAATGGGAGTTTCAGCATGGGGTTTTTTTATAAACATATTGTGCGAACAAGGTGTTGTAATTGGTGTGTCTAATTTAAACACGCTCGGCATAAAGCTTTTTATATATATAAAAATATATATATGGATGGATGTCTGTGAAAATCAAGGAACTTTTTAAAGCCTAGTTAAATTTACTTGCCTCCAGAGTATTTTTATTCTGAGGACAGTATTGAGGTAATTCTAAATGGGAAATAACCACAAAATAGAACAAAAGTGAAAAATTACCTTTTTGTTATATCTGATTCAATGTAAATGGATTTTTAACAAGTGGCAGGAAAGATAAGGGTCAAACACATTTAATTAACAAATGAAGAGCGGCTGAAGGAACTGGGATTTTTTAGCCTGCAGAAAAGGAGGCTGAGGGGAGACCTTATGACTCTCTACAACTACTTGAAAGGGAGTTGGAAAGAGAAGGGAATCAGCCTTTTCTCCCCAGTAGCAAGGACTGATAGGACTAGACGAAATGGCTGAAAGTTGTTTAAGCTGTATATTAGGAAGAATTTCTTCACTGAAGGGTCATTGGGTGTCAAGAGGAAGAGGACAATCTCTTCTCAGTGGTGCCCAGCAAGAAATAATGGGTTTAAGTTAGAACATAGGAAGTTCCACCTCAACATGAGGAGAAACTTCTTTACTGTGAAGGTGACAGAGCACTGGCACAGGCTGCCCAGGGAGGTTGTGGAGTCTCCTTCTCTGGAGACTTTCAAAACCCGCCTGGATGTGTTCCTGTGTGGCTGCCCTAGGGAATCCTGCTCTGGCAGGGAGTTGAACTAGATGATCTCCAGAGGTCTCTTCCAACCCCGAACATTCTGTGGTTATAAAAAATAAAGGCCTGACCTGAGATTTAATTTCTTATTTCATCATTAGAAAAAGATAGCTGCTTAGAAGGATGAATTCATTATATTTTCAACAAGATTTATAGGTACCTGAGTGTAAGTCACTTATTTTCCACTTAGAATTCAGAGGACTTCTCTTTATAGTTCCTCGAGAATGGACCAGGCACTCTTTTCAAAACCTGTTAAAAAAACAAGGAGGCTGAAAGGTTTTCCAGCATAATATCCAGTGAGTGGGAGCATTATTTCAGAGTTAAGGGAATTCTTCCCCATATCTCCCCCTTTAAAGAAGAAATCCATCACAAGTACACAAAGAGAGCTATACCCATCTCTTGTGAAAGGGAGTAACAGAATGCAGGAATCAAGTCCTGGCCAAGCAGGGAAGCAAATGGTGCTCTTTGCCTCCTGTCCTGTGACCAAGTCCCCTCTTGAAGAGTGTGACTCTTTATTCTCTAGAACTACATAATAGAGAAGATCTCTCTGGCCCCTCCATAGACCTTTTCCAGTTTTTCAATCCCGAAGAAATCAAGTACATGGACATCAGATCAAATGTACAGTCTCATGCATACTTAACTGAACACATTTAAGGAAACGAATCCACATAATAATGATGTTGATAATAAAAGCATTGGAAACCACAAAAATGTACCGTTCACTGTGGTTGGGGTTTGCTGTGAATAAGACCAAGTATAATGCATTTGTTATCACATTTGGTACTTGTGTTAGGGTATTTTTAGGGAGATTTATGTGGTGTCTCGCCTGAATTGTATTCCCTGTTGCACATGACCATTCTTGTCCTAGCTACAGGGATCATGAGTAAATTATCCTTTTTGTCTTTGCATAGATCCTTCATGTGTTGGAGGACACTATTATACTGATCTGTGCCAACAAAATATCCCTTTAGAAGAATGCCCATAGACACAGCAGCACACCTAAAAAGAAAGAAGCAGATTTGCTTTGCCACAGCCCACAGAAACAACATGCAGTCAGCTGCACAAGCACTTGCATCACAATCTGTGATAAATATCATTCAGCATTTGCACCTAACTCGTTCCACCTCAAGTAACACTCACGATGCATAGAGCAGCCTATACAAATCACGCAGAATAAAGGTTTTACATGTATGGATCAAATTCCAGTCTTCCTGTACTTCAGTATTAAAAAGGCCTAGGTCAAAGTTATATTGCTTTGTTAAACTCTGAGCAGGGACACACAGATTCTCTGCAGATTAAGTTCTCTATCCCTGTGACCTCGCTGCTGTTCAGCGTTTTATATATCGCTCACTGTCTGTATCCTGATAGGAAGTCAAGACGATGACTTCTCCGATCAATCACTGCCTGGTTCTCTGAGCGTCTTCAGCTCTTTTTTAAGTAAATGGGAGCTGCCTGTGGTGAGAACCTCTGAATGTCTGTCCGCAATTATCATTTCCCAGATTGGCTCTATTTTTAATGTGAACCCAGCGGGGCAGGTGAAGTTTTGTCTCTCGGCTACATGTAGGTAAGGGCCGTTTACAAAGCTACCTCCAGGAGTCTTCCTTTGTGCAGGGTCTGGAATGGGTAAGCAAACATTAAGAGTATCTCTGAATTGTCTTGCAGTGGTACTTCCTTTGCTCTCTGTGCAGAAACATCCTTTCAGGTCGTAATGAATTTTACCCTGAGTCTTGAAGATGAACATGTTGTGCCTAGTCAATATTGAATGATTGTGTTTGTACAAGAGCAGAATGCATACATCTTGTGCTTTTGTTTGCTTGAAAATATTTCAGTTGCTTATTGTTCATGAAATATACAATTCATAACAAATAATGATGCCTAGTTTATGTGAAGTCTCAGGCAGTTTCCTCTGATGAAATGGAGAGTGTAATGCATTTTTTTATTACAATGGATACTCTTTTGCCACTCACTAACCTTCGTATAGAAACAAAAATATTTCTACTACTTATCCCAAGAGAAAAATAATATGAAAATGGTAAAGCTGCATTTATATGTGAAAAAGCTATTAAAATAATAGTTGTGCGTGTTAGCATTAGATTTTTTGTGTCATTTCCATTATCTGTTTTAAAATATCCGTCAAAAATATACTTAACCCTGAACTGTTTTAAAATAAGGGTGGGGTGTGTCTTATCTAAGATAAGCCATTTTATCTTATCTAAACTAGAGCATCTTCTCTAAGTTAACAATTTAGTTAATCTATATTAAGAGAGAGATGACCAGGATCTGTTCTCTATCCCTAAAGCAGGCTGGATGGCACAGGCTGGCTTGTATATGCAACTAAGTTATTTTCCTTTTCCAAAACTACTTTCCACTTAAATAGGAAGTGTGCATGCTGCCTACTGGGAATGTCCCCAGCTGGAATAAGCCCAAAGCTGCGCTCAGGCATGATCAGGAAGAGTGCTAGCAGGCCAAGGCCAAAACTGTGTAAGCAGCCTTGCAAACAGTGTAACAAAATGGACAATCTTATTCCAGTTCTTGGGCTCATACCCCACTACCTGACTAATATAGATGTAGCTTTATACTGTCTCTGTGTTCAGTGAAGGGGTTACCCTAAGGTCTTGCTTGTCTTACATGCTGGAATGAGATGAGTCAGTATCTGGATATACCTTTTTCAGTTAAATATAGGGAGTGTCTAGGTGTTTATACATTTGGACAATTGAAATTAGTGGATGGAGAAGAAAACCATCACAGATGCTAATGCCTAGATTCATCCTGCCTAGCACTGGCAATCATACATCTGATTTAAAAGAACATACTGGATTCAAATAATTCTCTACTTTGTCAATTGAAAAAGATAAGCATGTCTGAAAGATACAGCCAGACCAAGATCTGAACTGACCTCTGCAAGTGCCTCTGTTACTTTGGTTATAAGGAGTCAACCACAGGTTAATTAACTCAGGTGGGTACTGGAGCCTAAAGACAAAAAGGTTGAATCTGGTCCAGAAAGAACATTCCTAGGGCATTGATTATGGACAGTCACTGCACAGAATCTCGTATCTCATGTTTTTTAAAATGATGTAATTTTTGCCACTGCAGAAGGGAAAAAGATTTGGAAATATGGCTAAAGTGTAGTCAATGTGGCAATGTTTGCCTGAGTCTGTAGACAGTATGAAGTAATAGCTCTGAAAAATTAATTTTATTTATCTCAGTTAATGAAAGGGAAACTCTCTGACATGCTGGATTTCTGTTCTCTATAAGATAAATGGACTAAATCTTAACCAAATTTTGCTACAGAAGTTTTGTACCATTTGAATTGCAATCACATCTTGTCAGCAGCATTTGTTCCAGAAGAACTGGTAGGAGCTACAATTACTCGAAGGAAGTTATTAAAAAAACATATTTGTGAAACCTTTCCCAGTATTAATTTGAAAGACTTCATGCACAATTGAGGAAAATAATGTTTAAATGAAAAATTGGGAAATAGCAGCCACAGCATTAAATAGTACTACACACAGTATATAAACCTATGACACTGAAAAGTTGTTTAAAAAAAAATAATCATATCTTGTGTGTTTGAGAAATGTATGTGTAATCTTGTTCCTCCATCTGCCAGGAACTTTTTCAGTTTATTTTACCCGTATATTATCAAAGTAAAGTAAAGTCTCTACTGTGAATGCTAGCCTCACTGTAATCATATGTTTTGGTACATTTCACTGAGAATTTCAGTGCCTTGCACCCAAGGCAGTGCAGAATGTGGTTAAAATCAATTTGAGATCTGTTTTATGGTCCCTACATGGGAGAAATTTTTATTCCTTGCAATGTCCCCATTTGTTTAGGTGATCCTGAAGGGAAGAATTCACAACAGGTACACCTAGGCAGTCAACTGAAAGAGGTCAGGAGACCAAGCTCAAGCCTCAACCCGTTGTCTGTGAACCCCTCTTAACTCTTGGCTCACTGCTGGCTCTGTCCTGTAGCTCAATCTGCTTTCTCCCAGACAATACTGCAGTGTAGTTTATGGAATATTTTAATCAAGAGCCTGCTTTCAAGGAAAGCGTGGACAAGGACCCTCCAGGTTGGACTCTAAGCCACATAGTCCTATAATGCTGTCCCATGGTCAGACAAACTCACAAGCTCTTCTCCCTCTCAGAGTGGTACACAACCCAGATGCCATCCCACAGATGTGCAGCTCTGGGCATTTGCATATGAAAGCTCTCATGGTTTTTCAGATGCCTTAAAGAACTGGAAAACCTGTAGAAAAAGAACTGGTGTGATTATGCCTCAGGGCCACTGCACAGGGCTGAGAGAAAATAAGAACCAAACGCTATGAAGACCTGACAGTCTTTTATATAACACTATAGACATGCTAATAAGACCTACATGTCATAAATACTGATTTTTTAACACTACAAGTGCTACTTTTACCCAAATTCAATTTGTCAGGTTTTTTTGACCTTAATTTCCAGATTGTTTTTTGCCTTCCTTTTTTCATGGTGCAGTTTGCTCAAACAAATTGAGCTTTTTCTTCATTCTTAGTGGAATTACAGATGTAAATAACAGTAATTAAACATCTGATTTATATTGAACTTTAAATCAAATGCAGGTACCAAAATGTTGGCACAAACTAATTACAAAGCTGTTTGTGGGCTGTGAAAGTTTACATGCATGCATATCTTCTTTTAGTGTAGTTCATCCATTTTGAAAAATTTTCCAGGTCTATACAATTTCAGAATATTAATAGAAAGGAAAAACGTGGTTCATTTAATCTGCCTTTCTGATTTTTAACTGTTTAGTTTACAGGATATTTAATGCTAATTACCTGGATTTAATTCAGAGCTCCTTTTGACAAGCTGAAGATGATGATAAATCTGAGAATTTAGATAAGTAAAAAATTCTGGAAGTTGGTTAAATGGGTTAAATAGTATCAGTGTATAATGTCTTTCATCCCTGGATGCTTAGATAGTCAAAGTGTTTGGTGTTGGAGAACATAGCATATCCTGCCTGGTAAGAGTAACACAAATATTGTATAATCACTTTTTTCTTCAAATGCAGCCCCTAAAGGAGATTTGCAGTGAAAAATGTGTATATATAGCAGCGTACTATAGTGTACCAAACAATATTAATTTAAAGCTACCCTATAGTGAGACCCTCTGAACTCTTTCAAAAGGTTGAACTTTGCAGTCACCGTGAAATTATTCTGGGCAGCCGGCCAGTTCCTAAGTAAACTATGTATACAACAGTAGCAAAGCTTTTAATTTTGAATGTGATTGATCTCAGCCTGTTATGAAAACTGTCAACTAAAGTGAAAGAGCATTGCAGTAAATTTTTCATGTTCATTTAATTTCACTGAAATATTTGCCGAGTGTTTAAGTAAATTTTGCATACAATTGCCTCATAGACTGTATGAAGACTACATTTTTCACTCACATTTTTCACGTTACTAACTCTTCTTCTATAACCAGAATTAAAAAAAACAAGAACAAAACAAAAAGTTATGAAGGGTGAGTCTTTTCCCTTTGACTATGGTTAACTCTTTTTCTCCTTTGGCGTGTTCTCACCAAAGTCACGTTGTCTTAGAAATTCGATGAATGCAGTAATTTGGAGCTTTCACTTTGCTTTGTCAAGATCCTTACTTTCAACAATGTTTCTGTCTCTAAATGCAAATTGGTGATATTAAGAGATACTCAACTTAGCCCTTTGAACTGTTCAAGCAATATTGTTCCTCTTACCAGACCTCAGAGCACGTGCACCCTGCAGGCTGTCAGCTCCCACCTGAGTCCATAGTGACACCTCAGCTTGTCCAGACACTTCTCACGTGCTGCTGCGGCAGAAGGGGACGTAGGTTGGAGGACTGGTGGGACGCTGCCCTGCATTCACCCAGAGATCTGAAGTGCACCATGGCATCTCCCTTCTAGTGAATACAGGGAGAGACTGTGGGAACGCAGCTTTCCTAATGAGGTCCTACTGCTTGTCTCACTCTAGTGCTTTAATGCTTTTTCAGCAACTCCAGTCACTGCTATTAAAGAAGTTGCAGTATACACTTTACAACAATTCACTGTTTTCACCCTAGCCATGCTGGCGGTAATCAGTATCTGGGTGACTATAACTATATTATTTTAAGATTAAAAATTTAAGAAGCACTATTTATTGCCTTATTCTCCTCTTCGGGTTCTGCATAACACTGTGTTTAATGTGTAGCTCAAGTACTGTAATATAGTGTGTGGGTTTTTTAGTTTTCATCCCAGTCTTCTGCTTTGACCGCCATTCATACTACTTACAAGTCCTCTTCCATTTTAAGGGCCCAGATCTTAACTACATTAAAGCTCATTTTAGCAATCACCTTTTTGTAAGGAAGCCCTGAAGTCAAGTAAATTTACAGCTGAAACTATGATGGGGAGATTCACTAAAACTGCTCTGAATCTAATGGAGATGTAACCATAATGCCTTTCTGGGAGAAAAAAAACACCCAAACAACCACAAATAAGCTCTCCTCACCAGTAAGTCTGCCCTCTCACAGCTGTCTTTTTTATTGATCTAAGGCAAATATGTGAAGAGAACAGAGACAGCCTCAATTTCAGGGACCTGCGTCTGGACATATTATTCAAGCTACTATTGGAAACCCAAATTAAGATTTCCACTCGTTACCATTTAAGTACTGTTTGGATAAGTTCTGATCTAGGTTCAGAGCAGACAGTTGTACTATATGTATTGTGCCATTAAACTGCCCCTGTAAACTCAAGCACCATGGAAATAGTGGAAATAAACATCAATTCTGTGATTCTGTGGCTTTACAGCTGTAAATATCTTTTACCATTCTGGCAGTCACAAGAGAATTCGGCCAGGCCAAGCTCACAGAATGTTGGTGAACTGTTCCCAGTAGGCTTTTTGAGGCTGGAGATCAAGGGCCATGCACAGCAAATCAAACTAGCGTGCATTTCCTTGCCAATAGTAATAATAATAAAAAATGAATAAAAATCATAGAGAACATGTCCTGATATTTTATTTTGGGTTTAGCTGTTAATTGAAACACTCTGTGCGATCATTGTCACATTTCAATATAATCCTGTACCTTTAAAAATATGTGTGTTTGTTATGCGTTAAAGAAAATGGAAATGTAAAGGTTTGAAGCAGCAATACAAAATAGGATGTATGTCCTGTGGAGCAACAATTACACCCTAAGTGCATAGAGAAGAACTCAGTGAAGCATTTAGCCTCACGCTCCCCAATAAGTAACATTATCTCAGCATGAGTAATTTGAGATATTCTATAGAACTACTTTGACTTTGGGTTATTTTTAAGCCTATCTTGAATCATTCTCCTGTTTAGACAGGGGATGCTGCTCTCCCCTTGCTTACCTTTCGAACTATACAGTTTCCTGCTTCCAAGCTCTCCCTGATCTGTTCTGCACTGAGACCTGAGACAACATTGCAATCTACCATATGCTCTTTATGCTATATACACTGACTCCGGCGAACAGGAGCTCGTAGCTGCAAGCAGCGTTGTCCATGCCAAAATCTGCATATTTGTGCAGTGATTTCATATTAAAAAAGCAAATGGCAGAAACTGGAAACCATATTTTCCTCTAAAAATTGCCCTTTCCCAAAGCTTTTCAACAGTACAATATAGCAGAAAAGCCCTGTTAAATTATCCAATTCATTTCCTTGTCAGTGAATGATTTCTTTCTGCAGTACTCTGCTGTTTCAAGGGTTTTGTCTAGTCTGAATTTGAAATGATGAGGCAGTTTCCACCAGAGACTTCTCTGAACACTCAGAGATTTCCCTGTAAGGATAGTGATCTTTATTCTCATCCTAGAAATTACCCTTAATTTCATGCTCCCATTCCTGTATTTGGGGTATTCTGTTATATTCTCGAAATAATTGATTTTCAGACATTTCTTACATGAATCTCATTGCCTTTCCCCTTCCCCACTATTACTTTATTGTCAGTTATGGTAGATGTAGTATAAATAGTGAGCCCCTTTTAGTCTTTCTCTCCTTTTCTCCCTTGCCCCAGATGGTCTGTGTAACTCTCATCTGGTTTTCCTGGCTCTCTTTTGCACTATTTTGGCTTGTCAGTGTGAGACTGGTAAAATGGTATTTGGAAATGAATGTATACCCAGGTGTAGTGTCTTCAAAGCAGTGCAGAGAGAAGTTGTGGACTCCTGTACCATTTTCTAACCTATATAATATCTAACCAACAGAGACTGGTTGTGAGCATAGCCTGTGGCTGGTAATGTAATTGATGCTCAAATTGGCCTTTTGATGCAGTGTTGAAGTACAAGTCCTTGTTTAGTTCCTGCTTTTATTCCTGCACTAGAATTTTTTCTGCCTGTTATTTCCTGCCCCTATTTCTAAATCTGTCCTTTTCCTTGTCCAATGTGGTATTTGCAACTCTTCACATTTTAATATCAAGAGAATTTCATTAATGTCATAATTTCTTCCTTTTAAGGATAATTAATATAGCAGCTAAATAGGACCAGACATAATACAGATTTATGAAATATTCCCCTTCTCTTCTGACTCTGTGTTTTACCATTAATCGTTAGCCTTTTACCATTAATCATTAGTCTTTGTAGCTGTTCAATCAGTTTCCAGTCCACATGACAACTTATATCCAAGTGCACATGAATTGATTTTTGGTTTAAGCTGTTCTGTAGCTGGAAGTGGTGATGCTGCTGATAGCATGACCGTGCAGCAGAGCAGTTGTTTTTCTACAGCATGCTGTGGGAGCGTGCATTTCACTAGGAAGTGCCAGTGTGAGTAGAAACTCCATTTGACTTCCTAGGTAATTGTCGTTCGTAAAAATCTATAGCTGATATCTGTCAGCAGTATTCCCTGCAGGTGCTGATGGTGAAAATCTGTTTTGAAATGTGAGTTTCTAAGCCTTTCCTCACAAGTAGATGGGAGGAGGAGAATTGAAATAGTCTCAGTGAGATGTATGCTTGTTGAAATAGTATGCAGTACACATGCCACTTAAATGTAAAAGTGAATTTCCTCATAGTTATTGACTTGCAATGACACAAATGAATTGCTATATAAGTTAATCATAATTCAGAAGTCATATCTCCATATCGTATCTTTTTTAGCTTATATCATTCTTTAGCCATCATCTTTCCACAAAGATAGATGTATCTGCCTTTTCTTTACTTTGGTATATGCTATTCCATGGAATAACTGTTCGTGAATACTTATAACTGCGCCATTCATTATACGTTTTGCTGCAGCTTATTATCAGAATTGCTGATGTAGATGAATTATTTTAAGCCCTTTGTTTTTACTTAGGATACTCATATAAATGTAATTTTCCTGTTATTTTCATGTTGTGAGAGCTAAATTCCTTTAAAATTGCTCCCTTTTGAAATGGTATGTTCTATGTGAAAGTCGAACTGTCAGGGTTTAATGCAAGATGTTACTAACAAGAAAAGATCATGAGTATTTGATAAAGTGTTCGGAATCTGTAAAGAAAACATAGAAATAAGTATATTGAATAGGACACTAACATACTTCATAATTTGAAATTAAAATTATTAGCAATCTTTCCATTTTATGACTTTCAATTAAAAGCATGGTATTGTTAGATATTTGTCAGCTTCTAGCACAGGCACACTAATAAACTTGTATCGTATTTGCCCTCTGTAGTTCTTTGCTGCCATCTTCTGTTTGTTTAAATGATTGCCGTTATTATTTGAATGCTGAAAAACAAGGATAGGATATTACAGAGCAAAATTTCCCTTTCTGACTTTTTATCATTTCCTTATTTTCAGCTGAAGCAAAGTGAAGCAAATGCAGATACAAAGGAGAAGCTTCCATTGCGCCTACGCATCTTTGAAAAATTTCCAAACAGGCCACAAATGGTGAAAATCTCCAAGCTTCCTTCAGATTTCACAGTTCCAAAAATAAGGTATTGAAATATTTCCTTTGCTAGTATGATGTAAACTTGTCTGGTGCCATGTAGCACCCAAAATATTTAACTGGTTTGCTTGTGGTTTAGGCATATAGTTTAGAAAATCTGAAACGAAGCAGAATTAACATCATCGGTGAAAGGATGTGACATTCTGGTTTTACCTCGTTTTTACTTTCGGAAAAAAAAAGTAATCCTAGCACCCCTTATAATGCATTCATTAAAACAACTAGATTGACCAGAACAAGTACAATATGATTGAAAAGTGTATTGTTGTTTCTCCACTCCCATTTGGGTTTTAGATTCTTGGCTGACAAAGGCATCTAGCAGCCTGATCAATTCTCATGTAGCTTTTTAAAGATAAGGTCAACTGGCAGCAAATCATTAGAGGGGATAACACGGGCCATCCAATACCAGTTACTCTGCAATGACCTTGTCCCATCTTTGTGTTTGCATGCTTACCACTTTCCTGTAAAACTCACCTTAATGAAGGGTCAGACCCTCAGATGGCTACGACATCATCGGTTACAGTGTAGTTATTCTTGGCATGGCCCCAAAAAAAGCTTATAGAAATCCAAAGGCTGCTCTAGCAAGTACAGGGTGCTAAAACAGCTTAAAGCAGCACAGACTGGCCAAGCAAGTCCTCGGGCTGTGCCCCTTTCAGTATCCCCAGCAGAGGGTGATGTGAAACATGGCTGTCATTGTTCTGGGTCTCCTGAGGTTACATTTCTTGTGACTGAGCTCAGGAGGAGGCTAAGGCAAGTGGTTTGACCTGTTTGATCATCATGGCTGAATGAAAGGAGTAATGCTGGTCAGAAGGGTCAGGAAAAACAACCTTCTGAACCTCAAGGAAACAATCATAGGTGTTTTGCTTTTAGTATCAAAATACTGTTTGGTTATATATTGAGGGCATTCTCCTAAGTCTTAGTCTTTTCTGGTATTTGTTTCTAGGTGTGTTTTTTTCCAGCATATGCTAGACTATATGTAATCATGCCAACTACTGAAACCGACTTCAGACTAGCACTAGCAAACCCTCTCTTTAAATCTGAAAGCTATCATACTGTGTAGAACTATCCGTATAAAAATGAGTTTTGACATAGTCTATTTACACTGAAAATAGGGCAAGTCTACTAAATTTAAAATACAGCAACATAAAGCTACATTTCTTGTAAACAGAAATGCCTTTACGTTTCAAATATGGCATATGTGAGACATAGAATTGCTGAAGTGCCTTAATACTGGCATTCAAAGCAGTTACATGAACAGATGTTGTTTGAAATCTTCAGGAAAGAATTTCTTGCAGAGAGTATGTTTCCTTTGGATTATATCAGCACTAGATTTACATCAACAGTAACAACTCACTGTTTAATGAGCTCAGCAGAGCTGAAAGCTGCAAAAGGCACTTTAAATATTTAGCACTTTAACTGGTAAATTAAATAAATAAATAAATAAATATTGAAAGGAAGAAGATTATTTTCTTCAAAACTACGTGCAAGTCACTCATCTCAATTCAGTTTTGGATATCTTTAGTAAATGAGTTTATAAGTTGTTTTAGCACTCTGTCCATTTATACATTTATCACTCAGTACAACCTTTTTTTGGAGTTTACCCATTGTAGCACTAATGGGTTGTGACATGTTAAAAGAAAAACAAATATTAAGTCTTCCTGGTGCTTTAATACATCAATATTTTCTATCTGTTCACAAGGGAAAGTTTTATGAAGCAATTTATTGATCGCCAGCAGCAAGATACCAGCTGTTTGCTGCGAAGACTTCCTTCAGCATCTTCTTCCTCATGTGACCACTCTAAAAGATCAACAATTGAAGAAAACAAATATATTGATCAAAAGGTAAGTCAAGAGTATAGGGCAGTATATCTTTCCTTGAGTATTGTGAGGAAAGACCTCACAATACTCAAGTAGTTTGTTAAACTACATGAAAATGAACACAAGCTAGGATGACTGAACACAGGCTAAAAGGCTGTATTTAATTTAGCTTCAAAAGGACGTCACAGAACATCCTCATTTGATTTAAATTTTCCTGTCTCCTTTGACTTAAAAATTTAGGATTTAATACATAATTTTGTTCAGTACATCCATTTTATGAAGCTATTTTTCTAAGTAATCTTGCTGCTAATCACTGAGAAGCTAGTGGAAAATTAAAGTTTGTGAATATTATGCTGGATTTTGAGTGCCTTGATACTGTTACGACATTGAAAACAGATTTCACTGAAGGAAGGTCTCTGTGTAATCACTGGAGATGAGTAAAAATTTAAGATTAATCTGATTATGTGAGGACATAAAACTCTCTGTAGGCCTGGGAATATCTAGAAAACAGATGCTGTACACATGTATTTGATGCACGTTGTGCTAAATGCTAGCCAGACTGGCATGGTTGGTTGGATTTGAAAAATATCAGAATTGCTTAGAATGATGATGAAGAAGATGATGATGCAGAAGTAAATGTGTATGATTTCTGGCACCTTGCAAAACTACAGGGGCAGGGAAAATTTTCACATGCATCATAGAAGATGCTAGTTTCCCAGATTTCTAGTGGCATCTACACTGATATCACTTCTTGATCATTTGTAATATCATTTAACTTAGTAGGGACATTTTAACAGAGAAAACAAAAGTCCTTTCAGTATTCGTGATAGAGTACTCAAATCTTGTTTGAATATTAACATCAGGGGGTTTTGAATACATTTTAAGTTACAGAGTCACAGAATCTCTTTGATTGGAACAGACCTTTAAGATCATCGAATCCAACCACTAACCTAGCACTGCCAGGTCACCCCTAAACCATGTCCCTAAGCACCACATCTACACACATGTAAATACCTCCAGGGATGGTGATTCCACCGCTGCCCTGGGCAGCCTGTTCCAATACCCAGTGACCTTTTCAGTGAAGAACTTCTTCCTAATATCCAGCGTAAATCCCCCCTGGCACAACTTGCAGCCATTTCTTCTAGTCCTATCGCTTGCTACTAGGGAGAAAAGGCTGACCTCCTTTCTCCTTTCAAGTGGCCGTAGAAAGCAGAACAGTCTCCCCTCAGCCACTTTTTCTCCTGGCTAAATGATCCCAGTTGTTCCTCCTCATGGGACTTGTGTTCCAGACCCTTCACAAGCCTCATTGCCCTTTTCTGGACACGCTCCAGCCCCTCAATGTCCTTCCCGTAGTGAGGGGCCCAGAACTGAACACAGTACTCAAGGTATGGCCTAACCAGTGCCGAGTACAGGTGGGATCAGGGACAAGGAAAAGAAAGAGGATATGTATTGTAGTTACACAGTATAACTTTGTTTTTCCTAGTTTGTGGTTTGCAACTATAGCTCAGGACAACAGTCATACAAGTGGGAAACAAAGTTGAGGAAAACAATACTCTTCTGGTAATGAATGAAAGAGACAATTTGAAAGCTACTGTTAAATTTCCATGACTGTTTCATTGCAAGAATCCATTCCTGTGGCCCATGTATTCTATGGCATCAGTAAGTCAAAGCGGAACAGCAAGGCCTGACAGGGAGGGCTGTGGTAAAATATTTTCAGACAAGGAAGGCCATAGGAAGGAATCAAGCCTATATAGGCATCATCTACTCTAACAAGCACAGAAATTAGCTATTAAGTGGCTAGGGGTCAGCAGAACTCTGCCAAATATCACTAATGATGGATCTCAAACACTATGCCAGGGAAATCAGAGTACTTTTCTACCATGTAAGGAAGAGATGAGCATAGACCTTGAACTTGTCCCAGCCAAATGGGTAAGCCCATGGTAGGAAAAGCAGAGCTGTGCAATAATTCAGTAGGTCTGTTTACATGAACATAGTTTGAGTATATTAAATTGCAGTCTTAATTCCTTCTACCTGCTGTTCACGTAAGTGAATCACTATTGTGTTTGAAGATAGCTGAATACATGACAGAGTTCATTCAATGAGATATTACAATATGAACATGAAATCCTGCATTGTTTTTGAATTTTTACTTCCCTCCAAGAGCAAATATTCATGATTTGACTTTAATTTTTTCAATTTAAATAAATGTTTGCAAATTGATTTTCCACTGTTCAACTTCCTTTAAGCATATACTTTTGTATTCCGTTCATCAGGGGTAGAACTGATGATGAGTAATATTTCTGATAAACGTAGCTTAAAACAAGGAATTTACACATTCCTGTTAAGAGGGAGAAAGCGCTAGGAAGGATTTTCTGAAAGTAATTACTCTGCTTTTCTATAGTTACAGTTGCCAAGGCAACTTCACTTTTGTGTGAACAAATCTTCTTTAAAATATCTTATCCTTAGAAGAAGTTTGGGATTACTAGTTGCACTTAAATATAAACCTTACATGTACACTTAACTTTCTTGGTAAAAAAAGAAACCTGACCAAACATTTCACTAATCCCAATGCCTAGCAGGATATATTTCCACTGTTCCTGATAATAATGTGATAACTTCAAAAGCTTTTCACATCTTTTTTGCATTGCAGTTGGCGAATAAAGTAGGGTGACTACTCTCATTGGTCACCTGTCCTGTCTATTACCCCCCGGAGGTGCAACCTTTTACTTCCTTGTGACCCCTCTTACTACCCGGCACCCCCAGCGTGGCACACAAGAGCCAGCAGTGGCCTTGGTCACTGTAGGAATAAATATCAGCAAGAGCCTTTCTGCATCCCAGTCCCAGGCAGTAACTGTAACCATCAGGTGTTATCACTGCCAGTAGCACACACTCCCTGCAAAATCATGCTGCTGGCTTCAGAAAGTGCAGCCTCTGAGAAGAGACTGAGTTGAGAAGTAGAAATCACTGAACAGAATTGGTTCTGTTTAGCTTAAATCAGGAGAGGCTGACAAATTTGACTCTGTCTTTCTGGGCCCTGAACTATGGCTAGTTTCTCCAGTTTTTCCTGGATTTATGTCAGTATTTCTGCATTACACACCTGTTGAAGTGATGGAAGGTACTTTATACATACATTCTCTTATTTCCACTTCAGCAATATTCCTATTTTTCTTTCTCTGAAAATCTGCCACTGTATATGTCTGGTGTTGAGTTTGTGTTCCTAATCAATCTGACCTATGATTTGCGATGATCAGTAAAGCATATCAGTCTTTGTTCTCTTATATAATAAGTTTAGTAAATCTTTTCCGTATTATAGTTGCCCACTTCCTTGAAAAGATATTTTATGTTGTAAAAGGGGAGTGGATTTTCATTGCGTTCTTTCAAAAAGAACTTTATCAAAATAAGTGGTCGAATATTTATTCATATATATGTAACCATAACCATGGCAACAATCAGTTTGAAAATTTTTTTCATCTGTACCAAAGCAAAAGAACAGCTTTGGAAAACAGATTTCTCTTCTGTACTCATTTTTTTCTATTCAAGTCTGCAAGTTGCAGAAGTTTTTCTAACTCTTCCAAATTTCTAAACTATTACCAGAGTAATAAATTAACCAAAAACCTGTTAGATACCTACGTGCCCTTTATCTTTTATACATCCCCTAGAAGTTCTCTCTGAATGTGTGGGGTCTGAGTGCACGTGTGGAGACAGACCGTGCCATCTTCATGTTTCCACATTCGATGCCAGCCACACCTGGGCTCTCTCAGTTACAGATCCATGCTAGGCAGCTTAGCATGATGATTTGGTTGAGTTGTTATGATTAACTGTAACTTTGTGAGCAAAACTGGGATTCTCTGAACTTAACACTGCTGGAAATGCAGGATGGTGATGTTTTGCTCTGTGCTTGAGGTCCTAATGAGCAAATCTTCTTAAACCTGTCAGTCTTGCCACAAACCTTATCCATACATGCTGAGCTAGTCTAGCATAATGTGGTCTGCAACCCATGAGTGGAAGATTTCTGGGTCTAATTAGAGAAACCAGGACTGATCAGGTTAGTGAAGATAATCCCTGTTGTAGTAGAAAGTACCATGAAGATATTCTCTGATGAAAGAAGGAAGACAGCTCAGAAGAAGTGCAAGTGTAAGGCAATCCCAAGCACAAGTAGAGGTTGGGCAATGAGTGGATTAAGAGCAGCCCTGCAGAGAAGGACTTGAGGGTGCTGGTTGATGAAGCATTTAACATGAGCTGGCAATGTGTGCTCACAGCTCAGTAAACAAATCACATCCTGGACTGCATCTAGAGAAGTGTGGCTAGCAGGTCAAGGGAGGTCATTCTGTTCCTCTGCTCTGTTCTGGTGAGACAGAGCAGGTCCATGATCAAGGAGGTCCAGAGAAGGGCTGTGAAGATGATCAGGGTGCTGGAGGACCTCCCCCATTAGGACAGACTGAGAATTGAGGCTGTTCAACCTGGAGAAGGGAAGGCTCCAGAGAGACCTTGTAGAGGTCTTCCAATACTTGAAGGGGCCTGCAGGAAAGAATGGGAGGGACTCTTTATCAGGGAGTCTAGTGATAGGACAAGGGGTAATGGCTTTAAACTGAAAGAGTG
>NW_009731086.1:0-14776 GCF_000703405.1 Apaloderma vittatum | reverse complement strand
TTAAACTGAAAGAGCGTAGATTTAAATTAAATATTATGAAGGAATTCTTTCCTGTGAGGGTGGTGAGGCAAAGTAACAGATTGCCCAGAGAAGTTGTGGATGCCTCCCTCCCTGGAAGTGTTCAAGGCCGAGTTGGATGGGGCTTCGAGCAACCTGGTCTAGTGGGAGGTGTCCCTGCCCATGGCAGGGAGGTTGAAACCAGATGATCTTTAAGGTCCCTTCCAACTCAAACCATTCTGTGATTCTGTGATTCTGTGATTCTGTGATTCTATGATTCTATGATTCTATGATAAGGAGATAGTGCTGTTTTACGATTGAAAAAGTAGCTGAGGAAAGGGTTAAAAATGAAAGGTGGGAGTTATGATATTAAAAGAACATTATAGATGTGGTAGAAGGGGAGTTCGGAGACAGAAGGAAGTGTTCTTTTTATACTTCCATATTTGCACAAAACTTATTCACACTATGCTGGGAGTTTCCTTACTAACCAGTATTTGAGTAAATTCTTGGACAGCAGAACTGGATGAAACATGGAAACATGTAATTTTTGTGTGAGTAGGTGGATGAAAAGAAAGGAATTTGGCAGAAAATAAGGACATCTCACCGTGATGGCTCTCACAAGAGCCTGAGGGATAGTCATAGCAAGTTTCAGGAGACAAAAAACTCCATGAGCTGTAAGTTTAACAACAAATGAGGTGTCCAGTAAAATACAGCTCAGTTGGTTGTGGAGCATTGGCCTTGACTTCTGAACTTCAAGACTAAAATCAGAGGAGCACAGAAACACCTCAGAGTGCTTTCTTAAGAAACGTACAACTTGCAGGAAGCCCTGCAGAAAATTGTAAAATTGTTATGAGAAGGACACTCCTGAGCTCGTTACTTATCTTTCACCACACAGCACAACACATTGCTGTTAAATTAAATTCAAAACTGGCAGGGTCATGAGATGAACTTTGAAAATGTCAGTGGCTCAGTGTGTACGGATACCCATGTGCGTGTTTATGACAGTGGTATAGTAGGAAAGAGTTGGAAAACAAAGTAAAAACAGATTTAATGTATCCATGTATTGTATTGTTCTGACCTTGTACATCTCACATTTAACTGAGGGAATATAAACATGCCAACTCCCTTATTTCTGCATTTGTAAGATTTAATTGGATAGTATAATTATATAATATATTGGATAATATATTTTCTCTTTCCTGTCCTCCTTATCACCCTATTTCCTTTCTTTTTCACAAGTATGAGTTTTGGTTTAACTCTTCAAGCACTGAAGTTAGTAGTCATTCCTTTTTGCTGTGGGAGCAAGATCCATTGTTAAGGTCTATCTCCTGTGAAAGCTCATCCTCCCATGCCATGTGCCTCTGCTGTTGGTTTCCTACTTTAAGCAGAGGATGCCAGTCTGGTGGGAGGTCATGATGAGAAAGTGAGAGCTGATCTCAGAGGTAGCTGAAGCCATTACCCTGGAGAACTGGCTATCAAGCTGCAGACCTCATGCTGGATTCTACATTCTTTGAGGAGTCAAAGAGCTGAGGTGATAGTCCATGATGACCCATGTTGCCTTGCAGGTGGGCTGGTTGGCTTTGCACATGGTTTTTTGAGGCTGTTTGCCTTCATTTCTAGGTATGATCCTGTTGATACCCGTTAAAGTTAGATGGAACACAAGCATCAACCCCATTATAAGCCTCATCCTGGAAGGACCTTGGTACTTCCTTGGAGATCAACTCTTTGGTTTATGAAGAAATCATTATCTTTCAACACCTCAGAGACAGTTAATGATTTTATCAATTTACAGTTTCACACACAAATTCAACACATAAGATTGACCACAACTTTTAATGCATGGTTGGCTGACGTTATAGATACTCCATTTCTGAGCTGCTGAGACATGACACCTGTGCTTGATAAGATGTCGTTTAATCTGACAATTTGTTCTACTGTGTCCTTTTCTGATCTGTGCTCAGCTTCTTTCATTAACTATTCTGTTTCTTGTGAAAGGAACCATGTATATTTTGAGAATATTCTGAAAGGGCTTTTTCTTGCAGAAAATATTAGTAGTTGTAAAACCTGAAATAGCCTTTCAGCTTTTCCAAGTATGAAAGACAATGTCCCAGGATATCTTTGGGAAAATCGTCAGGCATGAAGACATACTCATAAACTTTATCTGTATTTTTTCATTTTTAGAAAATAAACAAGGGTAGAATATTTATTAACAAATTTTAATTTCCAGAATTTCTACTTCTCATTGTAATAAACATGTCCCAACTTAATCAGCCTCCTCTGAACTTTATTTTGGGCATTCCATTATGCAAAGCAGAATTTTGGCACAAAAAGTACAGGAGCATTCTGTTCTGTTCCTGATTATTCTCTTCTCCAAGTAATTTGAAAGAATAATTTTATCACATTAATTTTGAATATAACAGAAATACATAAAGTGTAATTGCATGTGAATTACAAGTAGAAAAGATTATTTTAAAAACATGGGTAATTACTGCATTTTCCTCAAGTAATTCTTGCAGAAGTAATTATGCATAAATATCAACAAAATTTATTTAAGCTTTATCTTAATCTCCCTTTACTGACTATGTGAGTAGAGCTCTGTCCTACAATTTCAGTTTCCATATACTGCTTGTTAATTAAGCACAGTGAAGTGCTTCAGTCTTACCTGTTTATGTAATTCACAAGATATTGCCAAAATCTATCTAGCTCTAACATTCAGAAAAGTCATTAAAACAATCTACCTGGTGAAATGAGAATGGTTTATGAATCCAACATCTTCTTGCTCATTACAGTCTTGATTTTCAGAGAAGATGATTTTTGTCCCACGTCTGATTTCATCAGATCTAAGTTCGTATATGTAAATGCAGTGATGTGTTTCAGATTTTCTGAAAATTAATCAGGAGACTTCTTAGTCTATTTTGCATTTTATAAGATTTTGTTTATATTCAGATAAAAGGGATGTTTAACAATATCCTTTTGTCCCTGCATCTTGATAATCAGTTTATAGGAAAAGACACTTTCTCATTAAGTATTTTACCACATACACATTTCAGGTGGCAGTGTTTAACTTTTCTGACCGTGTTTGCCTTCAGAGCTGAGAAGACAGACCTGTAATAGTAACAAGATTCTGTTCTTGTTAAGGTCTGTCTCTGGCTTCTAATGATTTTAAATTACTTTGTCACTCTTGCTTCTACATAGTATGTTCAAAATTCTTCCTGGAAAAGACCAATTTTCAATTACATTCTGAGAGAAAGGAGACTGAGGGCTGGATACTTTGCCATTTCCAAAAAGTGCAGTAATGTATCTCCTCTTTCTGGCATTAGCTTTCTACATCATCATTTTTGCACCAAAAAAATTCAAGGGCTTCATACAAAGGCTGTGGAGAAGCATTAAAACACAAGGAGCGGATCATATGCCTCCTATCTCTTCACACAAGATACAGACATGGCAAAAATTTTAAGTTGTATTTAACAGAAAAGAGCATGCATTGGTTTGGAGGGAAGGGAGAGGCGGGTTACTGGAAAGTCCTTCTCTTTGAATCTTGTGCTTTTCATTTCCCTACCCCTACTGAGGAATCCAGATCTCCACCTCTAAGCCTTTTGGCTCCCTCACCCACCTGCAGGACTCATTCACAAGAACTGATAAAATATAATTGTGATCGCTTTGTTCTAGTGAAGGGAACTATATGCATGTGCTTGTACAACCACAAGGCTAAACAACCCCTGTTCCCTCAGATGCTCCTCGTAAGATGTGTTCTCTAGACCCTTCACCACCTTCCTTGCCCTTCTTTGGACCTTCCTTATGAAAGGACATGAAAATTTTCCAGACCAGTAGTCAGCTAATTAGAGTAACATGACTTTCCTTAAGAGACAGGCAGCAATCAGGGCTACAAACTGAATTAAGGCTATTCCAGGTCAGTGACTCCCAAGTATTAAGGAGATTATGCCCGCTTCTCTTTCTAGACATCTGATCAAAAGGGACAGCCTTTGACTCCTTCTGGCACTTATCTAATGCCAGGCCACTTTCCTGACTGTTTAGTAGCCTGTTTCTTATATAGGACAACCTCGCTAGGGGCCAGATTTTCAAAGTCCAAATGAAAATAGTTTTAGTTTGAGAGAGGGAAATAGATTAGGTGATCTCTAGAGGTCCCTTGTTAATTGCATCCTTTATGATTCTGTAGGCATTAAGCGAGGTTACCAAGAAAGCTTAAGGAATTCCCCACTGATTTCTATAGGATTTAGTCTCATAACCTGCTCAATTTGTTAGGTACCTACCAACAACTTGCAGTCTGGCCTTCCATCACTCTTCATATTTTAATCAATCACATTCATTTTGATAAAATCCAATCTCTTCAAGCCGAACATGGACAGGCAGAATGTTGTTAAACAGATAACAATGTCTGCATTTTAGAGGCTACACAGTTAACTCCTGTGGTCCGAAAGCATCATATAATGGAATGCTCAAGTTTTGAACAGATTCTGCCTAAATACTTCCTCACTGTTTCTTTAAAATTACTCTGATATATTGCTTATTTTACTGACTCTTCATATTTTCCCTAGAAGCTGTACACATTTAAATAAAGACACAGTATCTAACAATCTGTTCATTCTGCAAATCTACATAAGCTAACAATTGGCATCCAACAAATTCCAAACTGAAACAGAAGCTTTGGATGATTTTTTTTTCCTTGCTAGCAATTTCTGGCATGGTACAGAGGACTATTCCCATATGGTTCTGCAGTTGCCTGTAAAAGATTTCTCTTAATGACACTGTTAAAATTCCTAATTTTCATAGAAGACTTAAGAAATTATATTAGAAAAACATACTGTGTGCATGGGTTTTTTTGCTATCGTCAATGAAACATTTCTGACATTTATATCTCATTGTTTACTTACGACCTTGTCTCACCTCATGTTGCAGAACACCCACCAGTGCTCATCTTTTCTGCCAGCTCTGCAGTGGTCTGATACAAAAATAATGTGCTACATCACCACAGTTTTTACCTGTTGATAGAATACAATTCTCTGTCAAATTCAAGTTGAAAACAATTGCTTTATGTCAAATTCAAGTTGAAAACAATTGCTTTATGCAGTGCTTGCTGGGGTTTATGCACTGCAGATGTGTTGCTAGCAAAATATATTAAAACCTTGGCAATGAATAGCATTTCTCAAAACTTAACACTTAAAAGCTGTATCTTAGCTGTTAAAAATTGACATAGATCCCCCCGAAGTCAGCAGTGCTGTGCCAACACACCTAGGCTGTAGGACTGGTCCACAGTCATTAAATGCTGTCAGCTAGCAAAGGTATCACCCTGTGTTGCTTTGCTTTTAATGCTATGCCAAAGGAAAGATTGGAATTTTTAAATATACTGCCAAGTAAATATTGTCATTTAAAATGTCTGCAGTACCTCTTCAAAGCAGCGGGTGGCACTTGCAGAGCAACAATGTTCTGTGATTTGGCTTCCTCTACAACAGTTAGGGTGGTTTATTGCTTCGTTCCCCCCATTGCAGTCAAACGGGATACGGAGCATCCAGATGGAGTTCACACGGACCGGACCGAGGCGTTTTGTCTGCCTGAAGTCTGTCCTGCCGACAGCAGCCATGAAGGGGGCCAGCGCCTGTGCATGAAGCCCTACCTGCAGGTTTCCTATTTCTGTTGTCTGTGGGCACAACACTGTAAATAAAGGAATATGGGAACCAAGACAGGAGCTTTATTAGTGGTTTCATAGGAGCACATGCTCCTAAACCTTTTCTAAAACCTCTTCATCCAGGAAATATTATCAGTAATTTGCTGACGTGTCACAGCTGCTTCTTACAGATTAAAGTTACCTGCAGGAGTTCTTTAAAATGTGTTGTTGAAAATATGTTTAACAGTAATCAGATGCTGTTAGGTGGTTTCAGGACAGTGTCTTATGCTACAAAAAAAAAAAATGCTTTATAGCAGAAAGCTATATGGCACCAGTATTTCTTCACTGAGTGTACTTATAGGCTGCATAAAGAAGTAAATAAATAAATATTGTCTAATAAAGATGCACTCAAGGTGTTCTCACAGTACATGACAATCTGTAATAAAAAAACCCAGCAGGCTAAAGAGATATACCCTAAAATAACCTCCATAGAGTATACTGTACTTATTTAATTTCACATTATCTGATTGAGTAATGCCTTTTGTACATTATCACTGCTAATAATTTCCTCTGCAACATTCAAAAACTCAGCAGGTATCATAAATTTTAATTGCCAGCCTCCTTCTACACCAGCATGCAGCATCTAGACATTATTAAATGAAATACTGATCATCACCCCCATTTTCTGTTTGTAAAGTTCCATTACATTTGCCTGGTGTGCTATGCAAATTGGGAAACTGTATGGAAAACAGTTTGACTTATTTATCAGATATGGAAATAAAGACACTTATTTTAAAAATTGCTAGTAATATTTGATTTTCTTCAACACGCATATTGACCTAGACATGTTGCTGTACGTGTACAAGAAACAGATGAATCGTGCCTATCTAAAATATTCGTAGAATCATAGAATGTTTTGGGTTGGAAGGGAACTTTAAAGGTCATCTAGTCCAACTCCCCTGCAGTGAGCAGGGACATCTTCAACTAGATCAGGTTGCTCAGAGCCCCGTCCAACCTGACCTTGAATGTCTCCAGGGATGGGGCTTCTACCACCTCTCTGGACAATCTGTTCCAGTGTTTCACCACCCTCATTGTAAAAAATTTCTTCCTTATATCTGCCGTCTTTTAGTTTAACCTGATTACCGCTTTTCCTATCAAACCAGGCCCTGCCAAAAAGATTGTCCCCATCTTTCTTAGAGCCCCCTTACAGTATTGGAAGGCCACAACCTCCCCGCCTCCTCTTCTCCAGACTGACTTGTATTACCTGTGTGACCTACTGTAGGTGATCCTGCTCTGGCAGGGGGGGTTGGACTAGATGATCTTTCGAGGTCCCTTCCAACCCCGTAACATTCTGCAATTCTGTGTATTATCTTATATTGTTTCTTCTGGATATTTTAAATTTAAGATAAATTCACCAGGGTTCTGCTTAAGCAAGGACTCTTAAGTACTGAAAAGCAATGAGGACCACTTTCAAAAACTGTAATCTTCAGAAATGCCTGGGTTTTATTATCAGCTACATTTTGCACCACTGAGATCTTTAGGCACCAAAGTATAGATCTTGTGCATGCTCGTGTCTTCCTGGGTTAAAGAGCTGGACACCTGGCTCCAGTCTAGATCCTATCACAGTGCAGAGGCAGACAGGATTGTAACAAACCTTCAAAACTTCACCCAGGCCTCAGTCCATTGGATATGCTTCGACTATAGTCAATGCCTAAGGACACACTGCCTCAGCTGCAAATTTCCACAGCTAGTCCTTTGGAAAAAAGGGCAAGAGAAGTAAATGCACAAATAACTTGGTGCAACAGCCTGTATTCTGATCCCTTTCCACATTCCCATGACTTCTGCAACATTTGTTTGTTTAAGCATTGCTGAATAAAATTTATGAACATCTTTAGGAGTAGGAACGAGAACTAGAACAACTAGAACTAGAACTAGAACTAGAACTAGAAAATTTCTACATTTTCCTCAAGTAATTCTTGCAAAAGTAATTGTGCATAAATATCAACAAAAATCATTTAAGTTTTATCTTAATCTCTCTTTACTGAGTATGTAAGTAGAACTCCTACAATTTGAGTTTCCGTATGCTGCAAGTTAATTAAGCACAGTCAAGTACTAGAACTACTCTTTCTCCCACCATCTCAGTCGCTCCAGGCATGGGCTCCTTCCTACTGCTTCTCTTCTTCTCCATAGATTTTGCATCTCTGGCTGTTTGATGGTCACATACCAGACTGCAGTGCTGTCCTTGCCAATCTCCGGCAGATGACTAGGGTGTTCTTTGAAAGCACAGGATTTGGCAGTCTGGTTTTATGCAGAACATACAACACTGCCTCCTTCTTTGATAGTCTTGCTACCTAGAGGGAGGATTCAGCAGTCCCTGGTAGGCAAATGTGACAGATGTCAGTAGCCTTTGACCTAGACCTTCTAGCAGCTTTTCCTGAGATGCTCTTGCTTGCGGGCACTAGATGGTTTAACTCTTGGCTTAGGCAATTGCTAAATGCATCAGTGCAAGCACCCAGTCTCCCTGTAAAGTCTTTGAAAAGAAGGAGACTCCTTGTTCCTGCTTTCTCAAGGCACATTCCGGTGTTGATGACCTGGATGAGTTTCCCTGCTTAAGCCACACACTTAACGCCAAGATGTTTTGACACCTATTTTAAACCCTGAAAGAAGTGGTCTATGCCAGATAAGGAGCTGTACAGTATTTCAAGAAAATTATTTGCCTCAACTTTTTTCTGAAATCAGATGAACAAAACCTGGAAGTTTGGAAGAAAACTTGTGCTTCCTGTGTTTGAAAACTTTTCCATTTCTAAGATGCTAACAGGCAAAGAATTTTTATTAAAAATAAATGGTCGTAACACATTAGTAAGCAACACACTTATTTTCCCCTGGTGTTTGATGTAATTGCAATTACTCTAAAGCAATTATGTATAAAAGGAAAAAACAACTGAAACAAACCAGCTGTTTTTCCACCTTCACTATTCCCCTAAGTTTGATGTTCCTAGCTGAGCCCTAAAAAAATCTTAGCTAACAACTAGCAAAAGGATAGATACTCCTGTGGTTTGGAGCTTTCTTTCTGCAATCCTGATAAGGGATAAAAATAATTATCTGGAATTTCACTGACATTAGAAGAAAAAAGATGTGAAAGAGTTGCCATTGCTTTCAGCATTGTCAGTTATATCTAAATCCATAATAAGGCACCATAATAAGGCTGATAAATCCAGTAAACCTGTGCTGAGGTACTGCAAATGACTTAAAGCCTACACAAATATGTTTCCATATATAAAATATTTACCCCTAAACAATATTTAATATAATGATATGTGTCATGATGTGATTTTCAGTTTATTTTGATGTTAACTGTATCCAGGAAATGGAACATTTTTTTTGGTTTATACTTATATATTCAACAGTTCTGCTACTACTTTTTTAATCCAACTGAAATCCAATACCTCATTTTCCAAACAACATTCTGAAATATTACATACTTTTGGTTTGGAATGCAGTTTTTTGAAGGAATCCATGGAATCTCCAAACAGTGTTTTCAAATCATCTGTGTTCTTACTTTCAGAGGCTGTACAGAGATGCGTTAGAGAAAGGTTAACGGGGCCACACCTGAAAATGCAAGGGCTTTGAAAGGAATGGTAGCTTGCTCTTACAAATGTGGCTTAAAAAGCAGTAGCCGTTTTATTAAGGACAACCAGTATAATTAAAAAGTTTTAAGGTATTTTCTATGTTTCTGTTCATCACAGGTGCAATTCCTCAGCCAAATTCTTCAACAGAGATTTGTTGCTTGATTTACCATGTTTGTTAACCACTTGCTTAGGAATTAAGTGCTTGGTTTTTTGTGTCCTTATCTCAATCCTTTCATATAATGTTCAGGAATTCCTCTTGATAATAGTATGCCTAAAGCACTGTTCATGACCAGAGGCAAGCACAAGCACATTTTGCTCACTACGTTTCTATATCACAGGGTAAAAAGGGACCTACTTTGATCTCACCTAGCTCTAGGCACTGAGATCGTACATCTAAGCTTTGTTAGCTGGCTTTTCTGTATAGTGAAGACATCTCCAGAGTAGTCAAAATCCAAAGTGGAGAAGTCACAAGGATTAAAGAAAAAGGTGTGACTTGGCCAAGAGGTGAAGAAAAGAAATCTGTAAATAAAGGGAATAATGTTCTTGCTAGTCAACAAAACTATCATAGAATCACAGAATGTCAGGGGTTGGAAGGGACCTCTAGCGATCATCTAGTCCAACCCCCTGCCAGAGCAGGATCCCCTAGAGCAGTGACACAGGAACGTGTCCAGGTGGGTTTTGAAAGTCTCCACAGAAGGAGACTCCACAACCTCCCTGGGCAGCCTGTGCCAGTGCTCTGTCACCCTCACAACATCTATCTCACTATCGGCTTCTTTTGACCCAGAACTAGCTAGAGATTGGGATGGGGAGGCCAAAAGCTGGAAAACAAGGCTAGGGTCTTAGACATTCCTCAAGGAATTTGCTCTATGGTACAATTTTGATTTTTTCCACCATCCTTTACCTGGAAAAGGATATCCATGCCACAGGCTGTGAAAAACATCTTTATGATAGAGAATATTATGTGTTTAATTTTACATGTGCTCAGCGTCATGTTTCCTGTCATATGTTTATGTCTGTCACATACACATGCTATATTTTACAGCAATTAAAAAGTACACTGTCTTTTCTTAATTTTATAGCTCCGTAAATCTGTTTTCAGCATCAGAGCAAGAAACCTTCTGGAAAAAGAGACAGCCATCAATAAAATTCTAAGGTAAGAGTCAGTAGTGATTTGATACTGTCTTGACTGTGTTTGATATTGTTTTGACTGATTTCTCATAACCTTATTTTTCATGAATCCAACTGTACATATAATATTTACAGTACTGTATCTCTGTAGTACATCTATTACCTTCATAATCAAAAAATAATTTTGCTCTTTTGTCTGACTATATTATATGCTTGAACAGCAACAACGGTGAGATTGTTTGATTGTTCCTCTTCAGTATGTACTTTAATTCTCTGTCATGCAGAAAGATCACATTTCAGCTCTCTTGGCTTCTTCCTTCTAAACTAAACAAAAAATGTCTCTTCATAAGTGTTATTGTTTCGTATAAAGAATTCTAGTCTAGTTCTTGCACATAAACATTTGCAGGGATTGTGCACTAGAAAGCATAGATTACAAGTGAACATATTCCAAGTAGGAAACATACAATGAAGATATCAGAACTGGAATGTCTGTGGAAGGATTTCCTCAGTGTTTTAATGATGATCATTCATTTCAGTATTTCATACCAAGTAAGTGCTCAGCACCGTAAGTAAATAACACAAGCCTAAGTCTCCGAGACCCACGTCTAAAGGTACCTGAGTAACACCATGCTACAGTTCTTCATACCATTGCTAGTTTTACATTAGAATAACTGCCATTGATACAAGTTGCATTAGCAATGCCAACAATGTGTAGATCATTCTTTTTTAATATATTTATATATAAATCTGTTGTGGGTTAGGGTGGGGCCGGCCTCTAACACAGACAGACGCTCTCTAACCCCCTCTTTCCCCCCCAAAATGGGAAGGAAAAGGGAATGAAGCAGAGAGACTTTCGAGTTAGAGAAGAAAAAAAAAATACAACAGCTTTAGTGAAACAAAAATAATAGAAAATAATAGTGGAATGATAGAAGTAAAGAACTATATACAACTATAGATAATAGCCCGATATCAACCCCGCCTCCCTCCCCCGATATCAATCACCACTGGTGCTGCAGAGCAGGAGGTGCTGGGGAAGCCCCAGGCTCAGCGGCGGCGGGAACTGGATACAGGGAGCTGGATTCGAGAAGTCAGGATCCAGATCGAAAACAGGAGATCGGACAGAGTCCTCTCTGGACGCCGGCCATTGCAGAAGAGGGCAGAAACTCAATTTATACTAAATATGACGTATATGGGATGGAATACTCTCGTTGGTCACCTGTCCTGCCTATTACCCCCCGGAGGTGCAACCTTTTACTTCCTTGTGACCCCCCTTTACTACCCGGCACCCCCAGCGTGGCACACAAGAGCCAGCAGTGGCCTTGGTCACTGTAGGAATGAGTATCAGCAAGAGCCTTTCTGCATCCCAGTCCCAGGCAGTAACTGTAACCATCAGGTGTTATCACTGCCAGTAGCACATACTGTCTGCAAAAACATGCTGCTGACTTCAGAACGTGCAGCCTTTTAGAAGACACTGGACTGAAAAGTAAAAATCACTAAATAGGACTGGATTTTAGCTCAAACACAGGACAATATTCTCACCAAAGTAGGTGCATTTCCAGAATGTTGTGAAAAAGTGGTCCCAGGTAAATATTGCGGTATAAAGAATAACTCGTCTGAGAAGTACAGCTGTGGGATTAAATTAAATATGACAGTGTTTCTGAGGAGCAGTGCATTAAGAATTTGGTGTGATTTATGAATTGTGAGGTTTCTTGAAAAGTGCCTAATAATTACATGCCATTTGAGAAATATTACAGTTCTACTTCTTTTTAATACTCTCTAAGAATACAGCACAGGGAGAACTGTAGAAATTAATGTGAAACTTTATCGGTCTTTAAACCTATGGTAATGAAAACATGAAAAATTACTAATTCAAATGAATGCTCTTTGTCAAAATAATATTGAGAAACGTAATTATAAAACAATAAGTGTTCCATTTCAGCAAAATTTAGGGTTCTATTTGTAAGCATTTCCTTCAGTTATGTGAATGTAACTTGATTTTACAGGCATTACTGTTACAGATTGAGAAATAGCGGTCTGTTTCTTCTAATAAAAAACTTTTTAAAATATGGTTTTAAATAGAGGCTTCATGGCAAATGCTTCAGTAAAATATTTGTAATGAAATTCTGTTATATTACAACTGTGAAGTGTTACTGACACCACTAGGGTTACACAAATACCAGTTTGTTTGGCATGTTTCTTATACTATACCACACAGGAAATAAGAAGACAAAAAGAATACCTTACTTTTTTATATTTATTAACCAAAAAAACCCAACAACTTTGTCATCTGTAAGTGCTCTGTTCTTTCTTACCTAGAAGAAGAAATTAAGTCCTGCAAACTGAAGTTCAGAATTCTGATGATTTCTTACATCAGCACAGAACTTTCTCCTTTTCAGGAGAAGTCTGAAGCAGAGTGGGAGGAGAACCCAAGCAAACCATTGTTTGGACTTCACTATGTTCTCAGAGGTACCAGGACAGAATCAGAAATCAGTCCTTCCAGTTCTCCTCACTTCTGCTTGGTCCTTTGGAATATGGTTTCTGCCAAGGTTTTTTATCTAGAAGGACTTCTCATCAATTTACATTGATTTCTCTGAAGTAAAGTTTCGGAGGCAAAAGTAGAAAATTTTCAGTTTCTAATCTATTGCTATATTTTAATTTATTTATTTATTAATTTAATCTACATTTACTGTGTTTTCCCAACTTCTTCCTGGGAAAAACTTCTGAGGAACACAAAGGAGAAGAGGTAACTTCTACCAAGAAAAATGTGATCTTGTATGTCCTCTAATGCTTTCTCAAGGTGCTTTTAAGTCATTTACAAAGAAGCAGTCTTATTTTCCTTTTGAGAAAAAGGAACAAATGCTGTTTATTGTTCATTGTTATTGCATCAAAACTGCTAAATAAGTAGCTGAGTCAAAGCTATTCAGAGTATCCGACAAAAGAAGAAATGATGTTTATGTCAAAACCAAAAAGGAGGTAACTCAGGATGTCCCTTCTGAAAAGACTCCTTCTAACATCTTTATAGTTTTTGCCTACCTGAATTACAGAGCATTTATCTGAAGCAATGCCTCTACACAGTAAAGCTACCCATAGGTGCTTCGACTTGATCCAATTACCTTACCAAAAAGAGAATTTTAAGTCTGTTCTAACTTACGTCTGCGTAATAGATATACTTTATATACTGAACTACAGCTGGACAACTTCTTTCGCAAGAGGAGGAAGAGGAACATAAATAGCCCTCAACCACCTAGAGAGACAGCTCACGCATTCAATCCTAGGTGTCTCCCCTGCTCATCTAGTGTTACATTATGGAGCAGAACAGAAGGCTCAGGTCTCTTCATTTTCCTGCAACTTTCTTACTGTGCTCTAAGGGAACTATCTGTTTTTTGAAGATTCTTCCTTGGAAACCAGCCTTCACCTTGCCCCCTTGAGGACTTGACGCAGTTAGTACCGAAACAGTCACGGATGTAGCAACTACTGTCCTGGGTACTTTGACTCGGACCAGTGGTCTGCATCATCCTTGCCAGTATCAGAGCACACAGAGGTTTAACTCTTCTTATAAATGCATTTTGAGGCGGGAACTTCACCCTTCTTAGGAAAATGAAACAAGATAAAAGTGGGTTGCAGACAGAACAACTTTTTCAAAACACACTCTCATTTAGTAGTGCTGCCAAATTACAAACATCTCCATTTCTTTCTGAAAATTATGGTACATTTCCCTCAGCAGCAAAAACCACTTCTAGCAGATTTAATTCCTCCTGCACATGTTCAGTGTTTCCCATTGTCTTTATTTTGCTGTGAGCACAGTTTTTCTTCTTAAAAGCAACTTCTGTGTCTGTGGTTCTCCTGACCCTCTTCTTTGTGGGATCATTATCTATGAATGGGTGTCTAGTCCTTTATTAGTCCCACTGGATTTCTGAAGTAGAGGAGATGGAGAAGGTCCAGTTAAAATGTTGTCTATAAACCAGTCCATTCTCTCCAATGCTGAAGATAAGTTGTAAACAGCACAGAAGGGTGAGGAAACTGAGCAAATTAGAAGTGGTCTTCGCTGGGTAAAAAACTGGTTGGATGACTGGGCCCAGAGAGTGGTGGTGAATGATGCTGCATCCAGTTGGCGTCTGGTGACCAGTGATGTCCCCCAAGGATCAGTACTGGGCCCAGTCCTGTTCAACATCTTTATTGACGACCTGGATGAGGGGATTGAGTCTACCCTTGGTAAATTCACAGATGACACCAAGCTGGGGTGGGTGTTGATCTGCTGGAGGGTAAGAAGGCACTGCAGAGGGACCTGGACAGGCTGGGTCAATGGGCTGAGGCCAACGGTATGAAATTCAACAAGACCAAATGCAAGGTCCTACATTTTGACCACAGTAACCCCCTGCAGCACTACTGACTGGGGCAG